>NC_091286.1:248639733-248941438 GCF_032444005.1 Ranitomeya imitator | reverse complement strand
TTATCTTTCTCTGACACCCCAGTTGCGGTGTCGAGCGCATGAGGTCTTCTGAACTCAAATCCTCAGTCTCGGGTTTGAGATTAGAGACTTCTTGCTTGCGCTCTATGTGCGGTACCGCGGTCCTGTGACGCAACAGGGTCGCTTCCTTCACACAGGGTGAAGTTGACCCATGTGTGTATTCTTATAGTACTGCCATATAGTCTGTCTTTACTAGCAGCAGGGTTTTTACCTGCACGGTGGATCTCGGACTGCGAACGCACCTAGTTTCATATCATCTTATACTTGGTGCGTTCCGCCAGTCCTTAACAGGAGATGAGTGCAAATCTTGGTGTTGGTCATGCGGCTGACTTAATACACTGCTCAAAGAAATAAAGGGAACACTTAAACAACAGAATATAACTCCAAGTAAATCAAACTTCTGTGAAATCAAACTGTCCACTTAGGAAGCATCACTGATTGACAATCAATTTCACATGCTGTTGTGCAAATGGAATAGACAACAGATGGAACTTATTGTCAATTATCAAGACACCCTCAATAAAGGTGTGGTTCTACAGTAGGTTTACAGCAGATGCTGTGTTTTTCACTTATGTGCTTGACAGTTTAGTATTATTGTTCTTTCTTGCTCTAATCATTAATTAGGTAAGCCAAGAAGATTCCCAAAGGCTGTGCTGTTGTTTTTTATGGTGATTTGTTGGGTGAACCTGCTTTTGAACATATTTTGAGCTAAAGTGTATCTGGCAATTGCCTGGATGTAAAAAAAGGCATTTAAAAATTTGCTATTGCTTTGACACCCTTCATAAGCAGATATTTGTATTCTAATCTTTGTAAACTATCATTAAACATAACGTAATTTCATATTTTATAATTGTTATTGACAGAAGCCTGATGCTGTTAAAACAATAACCTTTACTGGATGCATGGGAGAAACGTTTTTCGATGGCAAACCAATTGGACTGTGGAATTACAGAGAAAAAGAAGGTGACTGTAAAGGATGCAGTGTCAGGTAATTTATGTTCAAGTATGTTGTTGTCTTCACAGTCTTGGTTATAATGGAGAAAGTGAGTCTGATTGCTGTGTATATTGCAGTAACGGAAAAGAAAAAAAATTGTATCCTATCTGAACGATAGCATTCTTACTGCCAAACACCTAAGGCACAGATTGTATAACAAATATTTGTGATATATATATATATATATATATATGTATATATATATATATATATATATACAGTGGGGCAAAAAAGTATTTAGTCAGTCAGCAATAGTGCAAGTTCCACCACTTAAAAAGATGAGAGGCGTCTGTAATTTACATCATAGGTAGACCTCAACTATGGGAGACAAACTGAGAAAAAAAAATCCAGAAAATCACATTGTCTGTTTTTTTATCATTTTTTTTGCATATTATGGTGGAAAATAAGTATTTGGTCAGAAACAAACAATCAAGATTTCTGGCTCTCACAGACCTGTAACTTCTTCTTTAAGAGTCTCCTCTTTCCTCCACTCATTACCTGTAGTAATGGCACCTGTTTAAACTTGTTATCAGTATAAAAAGACACCTGTGCACACCCTCAAACAGTCTGACTCCAAACTACACTATGGTGAAGACCAAAGAGCTGTCAAAGGACACCAGAAACAAAATTGTAGCCCTGCACCAGGCTGGGAAGACTGAATCTGCAATAGCCAACCAGCTTGGAGTGAAGAAATCAACAGTGGGAGCAATAATTAGAAAATGGAAGACATACAAGACCACTGATAATCTCCCTTGATCTGGGGCTCCACGCAAAATCCCACCCCGTGGGGTCAAAATGATCACAAGAACGGTGAGCAAAAATCCCAGAACCACGCGGGGGGACCTAGTGAATGAACTGCAGAGAGCTGGGACCAATGTAACAAGGCCTACCATAAGTAACACACTACGCCACCATGGACTCAGATCCTGCAGTGCCAGACGTGTCCCACTGCTTAAGCCAGTACATGTCCGGGCCCGTCTAAAGTTTGCTAGAGAGCATTTGTAGGATCCAGAGGAGTTTTGGGAGAATGTCCTATGGTCTGATGAAACCAAACTGGAACTGTTTGGTAGAAACACAACTTGTCGTGTTTGGAGGAAAAAGAATACTGAGTTGCATCCATCAAACACCATACCTACTGTAAAGCATGGTGGTGGAAACATCATGCTTTGGGGCTGTTTCTCTGCAAAGGGGCCAGGACGACTGATCCGGGTACATGAAAGAATGAATGGGGCCATGTATCGTGAGATTTTGAGTGCAAACCTCCTTCCATCAGCAAGGGCATTGAAGATGAAACGTGGCTGGGTCTTTCAACATGACAATGATCCAAAGCACACCGCCAGGGCAATGAAGGAGTGGCTTCGTAAGAAGCATTTCAAGGTCCTGGAGTGGCCTGGCCAGTCTCCAGATCTCAACCCTATAGAAAACCTTTGGAGGGAGTTGAAAGTCCGTGTTGCCAAGCGAAAAGCCAAAAACATCACTGCTCTAGAGGAGATCTACATGGAGGAATGGGCCAACATACCAACAACAGTGTGTGGCAACCTTGTGAAGACTTACAGAAAACGTTTGACCTCTGTCATTGCCAACAAAGGATATGTTACAAAGTATTGAGATGAAATTTTGTTTCTGACCAAATACTTATTTTCCACCATAATATGCAAATAAAATGTTAAAAAAACAGACAATGTGATTTTCTGGATTTTTTTTTCTCAGTTTGTCTCCCATAGTTGAGGTCTACCTATGATGTAAATTACAGACGCCTCTCATCTTTTTAAGTGGTGGAACTTGCACTATTGCTGACTGACTAAATACTTTTTTGCCCCACTGTATATATATATATATATATATATATATATATATATATACAGCTCTGGCAAAAATTAAGAGACCACTGCAAAATGCTCAGATTGTCTGATTTTTCTCTTCGTAGGTATATTTTTGAGTAGAATGTAAATTGTTCTTTTTTTATATAAACTTCTGACAACATGTCTCCAAATTTCAGAGCAATAAATTTTGTATTTTTTTTCTGACAAAGAAAGATGGTCAAAATTTAAAAAAAATCCCAGTGCTTTCAGACCTCAAATAATGCCCGAAAACAAGTTCATAATCATTTAGAAAGAACAATACTAATGTTTTAACCCCTTTACCCCCAAGGGTGGTTTGCACGTTAATGACCAGGCCAATTTTTGCAATTCTGACCACTGTCCCTTTATGAGGTTATAACTCCGAAACGCTTCAACGGATCCTGGTGATTCTGACATTGTTTTCTCGTGACTTATTGTACTTCATGATAGTGGTAAAATTTCTTTGATAGTACCTGCGTTTATTTGTGAAAAAAACGGAAATTTGGCGAAAATTTTGAAAATTTCGCAATTTTCAAACTTTGAATTTTTATGCAATTAAATCACAGAGATATGTCACACAAAATACTTAATAAGTAACATTTCCCACATGTCTACTTTACATCAGCACAATATTGGAACCAATTTTTTTTTTTGTTAGGGAGTTATAAGGGTTAAAAGTTGACCAGCAATTTCTCATTTTTACAACACCATTTTTTTTTAGGGACCACGTCTCATTTGAAGTCATTTTGAGGGGTCTATATGAAAGAAAATGCCCAAGTGTGACACCATTCTAAAAACTGCACCCCTCAAGGTGCTCAAAACCACATTCAAGAAGTTTATTAACCCTTCAGGTGTTTAATAGGAATTTTTGGAATGTTTAAATAAAAATGAACATTTAACTTTTTTACACAAAAAATTTACTTCAGCTCCAATTTGTTTTATTTTACCAAGGGTAACAGGAGAAATTGGACCCAAAAAGTTGTTGTCCAATTTGTCCTGAGTACGCTGATACCCCATATGTGGCAGTAAACCACTGTTTGGGCGCATGGGAGAGCTCGGAAGGGAAGGAGCGCTATTTGACTTTTCAATGCAAAATTGACAGGAATTGAGATGGGACGCCATGTTGCGTTTGGAGAGCCACTGATGTGCCTAAACATTGAAACCCCCCACAAGTGACACCATTTTGGAAAGTAGACCCCCTAAGGAACTTATCTGGATGTGTGGTGAGCACTTTGACCCACCAAGTGCTTCACAGAAGTTTATAATGCAGAACCGTAAAAATAAAAAATCATATTTTTTCACAAAAATTATATTTTTGCCCCCAATTTTTTATTTTTCCAAGGGTAAGAGAAGAAATTGGACCTCAAAAGTTGTTGTCCAATTTGTCCTGAGTACGCTGATACCCCATATGTGGCAGTAAACCACTGTTTGGGCGCATGGGAGAGCTCGGAAGGGAAGGAGCGCTATTTGACTTTTCAATGCAAAATTGACAGGAATTGAGATGGGACGCCATGTTGCGTTTGGAGAGCCACTGATGTGCCTAAACATTGAAACCCCCCACAAGTGACACCATTTTGGAAAGTAGACCCCCTAAGGAACTCATCTTGATGTGTTGTGAGAGCTTTGAACCCCCAAGTATTTCACTACAGTTTATAATGCAGAGCCATGCAAATAAAAAATATTTTTTTTTCCACAAAAATTATATTTCAGCCCCCAGTTTTGTATTTTTCCAAGGTTAGCAGGAGAAATTGGACCCTAAATGTTGTTGTCCAATTTGTCCTGAGTACGCTGATACCCGATATGTGGGGGGGAACCACCGTTTGGGCGCATGGGAGGGCTCGGAAGGGAAGGAGCATCATTTGGAATGCAGACTTAGATGGATTGGTCTGCAGGCGTCACATTGCGTTTGCAGAGCCCCTAATGTACCTAAACAGTAGAAACCCCCCACAAGTGACCCCATATTGGAAACTAGACCCCTCAATGAACTTATCTAGATGTGTTGTGAGAACTTTGAACCCCCAAGTGTTTCACTACAGTTTATAACGCAGAGCCGTGAAAATAAAAAATCTTTTTGTTTTCCCACAAAAATTATTTTTTAGCCCCCAGTTTTGTATTTTCCCAAGGGTAACAGGAGAAATTGGTCCACAAAAGTTGTTGTCCAATTTGTCCTGAGTACGCTGATACCCCATATGTTGGGGTAAACCCCTGTTTGGGCACACAGGAGAGCTCGGAAGGGAAGGAGCACTGTTTTACTTTTTCAACGCAGAATTGGCTGGAATTGAGATCGGACGCCATGTCGTGTTTGGAGAGCCCCTGATGTGCCGAAACAGTGGAAACCCCCCAATTATAACTGAAACCCTAATCTAAACACACCCCTAACCCTAATTCCAACGGTAACCCTAACCACACCTCTAACCCTGACACACCCCTAACCCTAATCCCAACCCTATTCCCAACTGTAAATGTAATCTAAACCCTAACCCTAACTTTAGCCCCAACCCTAACCCTAACCCTAGCCCTAACCCTAGCCCTAACCCTAGCCCTAACCCTAACCCTAGCCCTAACCCTAGCCCTAACCCTAGCCCTAACCCTAGCCCTAACCCTAACCCTAGCCCTAACCCTAGCCCTAGCCCTAACCCTAGCCCTAGCCCTAACCCTAGCCCTAACCCTAGCCCTAACCCTAGCCCTAATGGGAAAATGGAAATAAATACATTTTTTTTTATTTTTCCCTAACTAAGGGGGTGATGAAGGGGGGTTTGATTTACTTTTATAGCGAGTTTTTTAGCGGATTTTTATGATTGGCAGCCGTCACACACTGAAAGACCCTTTTTATTGCAAAAAATATTTTTTGCAATACCACATTTTGAGAGCTATAATTTTTCCATATTTTGGTCCACAGAGTCATGTGAGGTCTTGTTTTTTGCGGGACAAGTTGACGTTTTTATTGAAAACATTTTTGGGCACGTGACAATTTTTTATCGCTTTTTATTCCGATTTTTGTGAGGAAGAATGACCAAAAGCCAGCTATTCATGAATTTCTATTGGGGGAGGCGTTTATACCGTTCCGCGTTTGGTAAAATTGATAAATCAGTTTTATTCTTCGGGTCAGTACGATTACAGCGATACCTCATTTATATCATTTTTTTATGGTTTGGTGCTTTTATACGATAAAAACTATTTTACAGAAAAAATAATTATTTTTGCATCGCTTTATTCTCAGGACTATAACTTTTTTATTTTTTTGCTGATGATGCTGTATGGCGGCTCTTTTTTTGCGGGACAATATGACGCTTTCAGCGGTACCATGGTTATTTATATCTGTCCTTTTGATCGCGTGTTATTCCACTTTTTGTTCGGCGGTATGATAATAAAGCGTTGTTTTTTGCCTCGTTTTTTTTTTTTTTTCCTTACGGTGTTTACTGAAGGGGTTAACTAGTGGGACAGTTTTATAGGTCGGGTCGTTACGGACGCGGCGATACTAAATATGTGTACTTTTATTGGTTTTTTTTTTATTTAGATGAAGAAATGTACTTATGGGAATAATATTTTTTTTTTTTTTTCATTATTTTGGAATATTTTTTTTTATTTTTTTTACACATTTGGAAAATTTTTTTTTTACTTTTTTACTTTGTCCCAGGGGGGGACATCACAAATCAGTGATCTGACAGTTTGCATAGCACTCTGTCAGATCACTGATCTGATAGGAGTGCAGGCTGCTTCACAGTGCCTGCTCTGAGCAGGCTCTGTGAAGCCAACTCCCTCCCTGCAGGACCCGGATCCGCGGCCATCTTGGATCCGGGGCTCGAGCAGGGAGGGAGGTGAGGAGACCCTCGCAGCAACGCGATCACATCGCATTGCTGCGGGGGGCTCAGGGAAGCCCGCAGGGAGCCCCCTCCCTGCGCGGTGCTTCCCTGCACCGCCGGCACATCGCGATCATCTTTGATCGCGGTGTGCCAGGGGTTAATGTGCCGGGGGCGGTTCGTGACCGCTCCTGGCACATAGTGCCGGATGTCAGCTGCGATAAGCAGCTGACACCCGGCCGCGATCGGCCGCGCTCCCCCCGTGAGCGCGGCCGATCGGCTATGACGTACTATCCCGTCCAGGGTCAGATAAGCCCAGGGCACCTCGACGGGATAGTACGTCTAAGGTCACAGAGGGGTTAAATCAGGAAGAGTTCAGAAATCAATATTTTGTGGCATAACCATGATTTTTAATTACATCTTTAATGCGTCTTGGTATTCTTTCCACCAGTCTTTCACACTGCTCCTGGTGCAAAAATGTAAGCAGTTCTTCTTTGTTTGATGGCTTGTGACTATCCAGCATCCTCTTGATTACATTCCAGAGGTTTTCAATTGGGTTCAGGTCCAGAGATTGCGCTGCCCATGACAGGGTTCTGATGTGGTGGTCTCTTAATTTTTACCAGAGCTATATATATATTTACAGTACAGACCAAAAGTTTGGACACACCATCTCATTAAAAGATTTTTCTGTATTTTCATGACTATGAAAATTGCAAATTCATACTGAAGGCATCATAACTATGAATTAACACATGTGGAATTATATACTTAACAAAAAAGTGTGAAACAACAGAAAATATGTCTTATATTCTAGGTTCTTCAAAGTAGGCACCTTTTGCTTTGATGACTGCTTTGCACACTCTTGGCATTCTATTGATGAGCGTTAAGAGATAGTCACTGGAAATGGTTTTCACTTCACAGGTGTGCCCTGTCAGGTTTAATAAGTGGGATTTCTTGCCTTATAAATGGGTTTAGGACCATCAGTTGTGTTGAGCAGAAGTCTGGTGGATACACAGCTGATAGTCCTACTGAATAGACTGTTAGAATTTGTATTATGGCAAGAAAAAAGCAGCTAAGAAAAGAAAAACGAGTGCCCATCATTACTTTAAGAAATTAAAGTCTGTCAGTCCGAAAAATTGTAAAAACTTTGAAAGTGTCCCCAAGTGCAGTTGCAAAAACCATCAAGCGCTACAAAGAAACTGGCTCACATGAGGACCGCCCCAGGAAAGGAAGACCAAGAGTCACCTCTGCTTCTGAGGATAAGGTTATCCGAGTCACCAGCCTCAGAAATCGCAAGTTAACAGTAGCTCAGACTAGAGACCAGGTTAATGCCACACAGAGTTCTAGCAGTAGACACATCTCTACAACAACTGTTAAGAGGAGACTTTGTGCAGCACGCCTTCATGGTAAAATAGCTGCTAGGAAACCACTGCTAAGAACAGGCAACAAGCAGAAGAGAAATGTTTGGGCTAAAGAACACAGGGAATGGACATTAGACCAGTGGAAATCTGTGCTTTGGTCTGATGAGTCCAAATTTGTGATCTTTGGTTCCAACCACCGTGTCTTTGTGTGACGCAGAAAAGGTGAGCGGATGGACTCTACGTGCCTGGTTCCCACCGTGAAGCATGGAGGAGGCGGTGTGATGGTGTGGGGGTGCTTTGCTGGTGACACTGTTGGGGATTTATTCAAAATTGAAGGCATACTGAACCAGCATGGCTACCACAGCATCTTGCAGCGGCATTCTATTCCATCCAGTTTGCGTTTAGTTGGACAATCATTTTTCAACAGGACAATGATCCCAAACACACCTCCAGGCTGTGTAAGGGCTATTTGACCATGAAGGAGAGTGATGGGATGCTATGCCAAATGACCTGGCCTCCACAGTCACCAGACCTGAACCCAATCGAGATGGTTTGGGGTGAGCTGGACTGCAGAGTGAAGGCAAAAGGGCCAACAAGTGCTAAGCATCTCTGGGAACTCCTTCAAGATTGTTGGAAAACCATTTCTGGTGACTACCTCTTGAAGCTCATTAAGAGAATGCCAAGAGTGTGCAAAGCAGTCATCAAAGCAAAAGGTGGCTACTTTGAAGAACCTAGAATATAAGACATAATTTCAGTTGTCTCACACTTTTTTGTTAAGTATATAATTCCACATGTGTTAATTCACAGTTTTGATGCCTTTAGTGTAAATTTACAATTTTCATAGTCATGAAAATACAGAAAAATCTTTTAATGAGATGGTGTGTCCAAACTTTTGGTCTGTACTGTATGTATATATATATATTTATATACATATACATATTTTTATGATGTATTACATGGACATTTTCTCCCATGGGTAAACACAGTGCAATGTTTGAGTGCCATTTACTATACCTGTTGTATGTATTAAAAAGGAGGCATTATAATGGTCATCCATTATAAGAAAAATATGCTGATGTTTCAAAAGCAGCACCTTACCTGTCGACAGGTTGTGAATGGTATAGCAAATTATCCTTATTAAATTATTAACTTCTATGAGATACAGCATATGAACAGATACGGCACTGATACTGAAAGAAAACAGTAGCATTTTTACTATTCATTAAACCATCTAATAATATAGAATGGTCCAAAAGTTTCATGTCCAAATGTATCTTACTTTTACATGTCATCATTAAATTGATTATCCTAAATTGGATTTTATTTAACTAATATAATTATTTGTTAGGTATGGTTAAAAATGTTTTCATATCACAATAACACTCAGCTGGGACACCCTTGTGTTCTATGCCATTTTATAGCCCCATAATCCCAGGTATGAATGTGGATACTGACAGTTTGAAAATGTTAGATCTTCTTTACGATTGGCATTCTTTGTTTATAGCCCACAGATGGCTGATAGTGAAGGTACAGTCCAGTTTGATGGCGATGGATATGCATTGGTCAGCCGCCCTGTTCGTTGGAACCCCAACATCTCCACAATAATGTTCAAATTTAAAACATTTTCCTCAAATGCTTTGCTAATGTACCTTGCAACAAATGACTTGGTAAGACATATTTACGTTCTATTACATTGTAGCATTTTATACCATATGTCTTATAGGAGTTATACTGGAATAAAAGAAATTCAAAATATCAGTTTTCTATATTCACTTGTGTGCCATTAATTTTTCATACATTTTTAAAAACTGAAAGAGGTACATTTTTGGAACATTTTTTTTCCTATTGTCACTTACCAAGTTAAAAATTAATGTTTTTAGTGTTTCTTCAGCTTTTGATGGATTGCTATAGATAAGGGGTTTGCAATTAATTTTCCCAAGTGCCCCATGAGAGACTGTTACTGTTTTGTAGGGTCCAAATGAACAAGACATACTTAATCCTGCTCATTATTATTATTGTTTTATATTCATTTGTATAACTTAATATTGAGAAGAACTACTGTAAATCTGTTGTCTGGCTGCTACTGCTAATACATGTTATAATTGGGCTTATTGTAACATATATTGTTACCTGTAACAGATAATCAAAATCATATACGGTAATTTACTGCTTTTATAAAGTTCATTAAAACAATAAATCATACTGCTCCTGTTATTCAGCCCTTGCACATGGATCAACAGCTTCCAATGAAATATGATGCCCCTAAAATCCACACACACAGTATGATGTCCCCACATACAGTGGGGCAAAAAAGTATTTAGTCAGTCAGCAATAGTGCAAGTTCCACCACTTAAAAAGATGAGAGGCGTCTGTAATTTACATCATAGGTAGACCTCAACTATGGGAGACAAACTGAGAAAAAAAAATCCAGAAAATCACATTGTCTGTTTTTTTAACATTTTATTTGCATATTATGGTGGAAAATAAGTATTTGGTCAGAAACAAAATTTCATCTCAATACTTTGTAATATATCCTTTGTTGGCAATGACAGAGGTCAAACGTTTTCTGTAAGTCTTCACAAGGTTGCCACACACTGTTGTTGGTATGTTGGCCCATTCCTCCATGCAGATCTCCTCTAGAGCAGTGATGTTTTTGGCTTTTCGCTTGGCAACACGGACTTTCAACTCCCTCCAAAGGTTTTCTATAGGGTTGAGATCTGGAGACTGGCTAGGCCACTCCAGGACCTTGAAATGCTTCTTACGAAGCCACTCCTTCGTTGCCCTGGCGGTGTGCTTTGGATCATTGTCATGTTGAAAGACCCAGCTACGTTTCATCTTCAATGCCCTTGCTGATGGAAGGAGGTTTGCACTCAAAATCTCACGATACATGGTCCCATTCATTCTTTCATGTACCCGGATCAGTCGTCCTGGCCCCTTTGCAGAGAAACAGCCCCAAAGCATGATGTTTCCACCACCATGCTTTACAGTAGGTATGGTGTTTGATGGATGCAACTCAGTATTCTTTTTCCTCCAAACACGACAAGTTGTGTTTCTACCAAACAGTTCCAGTTTGGTTTCATCAGACCATAGGATATTCTCCCAAAACTCCTCTGGATCATCCAAATGCTCTCTAGCAAACTTCAGACGGGCCCGGACATGTACTGGCTTAAGCAGTGGGACACGTCTGGCACTGCAGGATCTGAGTCCATGGTGGCGTAGTGTGTTACTTATGGTAGGCCTTGTTACATTGGTCCCAGCTCTCTGCAGTTCATTCACTAGGTCCCCCCGCGTGGTTCTGGGATTTTTGCTCACCGTTCTTGTGATCATTCTGACCCCACGGGGTGGGATTTTGCGTGGAGCCCCAGATCGAGGGAGATTATCAGTGGTCTTGTATGTCTTCCATTTTCTAATTATTGCTCCCACTGTTGATTTCTTCACTCCAAGCTGGTTGGCTATTGCAGATTCAGTCTTCCCAGCCTGGTGCAGGGCTTCAATTTTGTTTCTGGTGTCCTTTGACAGCTCTTTGGTCTTCACCATAGTGTAGTTTGGAGTCAGACTGTTTGAGGGTGTGCACAGGTGTCTTTTTATACTGATAACAAGTTTAAACAGGTGCCATTACTACAGGTAATGAGTGGAGGAAAGAGGAGACTCTTAAAGAAGAAGTTACAGGTCTGTGAGAGCCAGAAATCTTGATTGTTTGTTTCTGACCAAATACTTATTTTCCACCATAATATGCAAATAAATTGTTAAAAAAAACAGACAATGTGATTTTCTGGATTTTTTTTCTCAGTTTGTCTCCCATAGTTGAGGTCTACCTATGATGTAAATTACAGACGCCTCTCATCTTTTTAAGTAGTGGAACTTGCACTATTGCTGACTGACTAAATACTTTTTTGCCCCACTGTAGCTCCCACAGAGTATGACATCCTCATACAGCCTCTCAAGCAGTATGATGTTTACCGATACAGTATGATACTCCCACACCATCCAGTTAAAAGTATGATGTCCTCACAAGGCCCCACACACAATATTATGTCACCATTAAGCTCTTTACACATTATAATTTCCCAACACAGTATGATGTCACCTTAATGGCCCGACAAATTATGATATCCCCTCACATATTATGATGTCCCCCCAAAAATCCCTCACACATTATTTGGTCATCTCACAAAGCCCCCTCTGCATTATGATGTCCCCACAAATCATCTCTCATAGTATGAGGTCACCACACATGCAATATGATGTCCCCACCAAAATTCAACACATAGTGTGATGTTTCTGCAGTTTCCCATAAATACTTATAATTTGACAAAATAAAACTACTCCCCTAACCGCGTTCCACTGCTGCTCCATTCTTTGCTCTGCAAAGATGTAATCACATCTACTGCACTCTCAGATGCACAGGCTCAATGGTGGAATAGAGAGCTGATGGCTCCCTGTTCCATTATTACCTTTACAGGTATCAGCCTTCCAAAGATGTTGATACTAGTGAAATTGAGATGCTGGACTTAAGATGGCCTCCTCATAAGGAATGCCATTGTTTCCAGCCCTTTGGCTGTCCCAGTACTCCAGTTGCACAAGATCAGCCATAGGCTAAAGTTTAATGGAATGGACAAGTGTTTCTGTTAGAAAATGGATTCAATAGTTCCATAATTCTGTAGGTCCTCTAGATGAAAACAGGTTGTTAATGTGTCTATTGTAGGAAGTATAAGGAAGAACATCTCTCCTTGTAGAGAATGCCAAGCTGGTGTAAGGAGATTTGTATGCCATATAATGTTCCTTTGGGAATTATACACATGCAAATAGTCTTTTCAAAGAAGAATAAAAATTGAACCCTAGTGAAACTTATTAGGGATAGCAATGCTAAAAGTCAATAGTGACCCATTAATGAGTCTTTCCACATGATTTGGAATAAAAATTCAAACATATGTTCCATTTGCAGACATGTGTTTTGTTGTGATTGTCCCTCAGTGAAAAGTAGGAGGTCTGATTTGGCTGTGTGAGAGGCCTCTGACAGGTGGTCTGAGAGGGAACTTCTCTTCAAGTGGAGAGTGTAAAGCCAGCATAAGAAAATTTATAGGAAATGCAATGCTCCTCTGGGGAATTAAACATACTAATAGCCTCTTCAGAGATTTGGATTGCTATCACCCAATAGGTGGCACTAGAATTCAAGTCCTCCAGCAGCAGTCCACTCCTTGTGAATCTCCCCCCAATTTTTGAATGGCCTTTTCTTAACAATACTTTCAAGGCTGCGATTATCTCGGTTGTTTGTGCACTTTTTTCTTCTACATTTTTTCTTGGATACAGCACTCTGAACAGCCAGCTTCTTAGCAATGACCTTTTGTGGCTGACCCTCATTGTGGAGTGTGTCAATGACTGCCTTCTGGACATCTGTCAAGTCAGCAGTCTTCCCCATGATTGTAGAGCCTACTGAAACAGACTAAGGGACCTTTTTAAACATTTAGGAAGCCTTTTCGGGTGTTTTTGTTAATTATTCTAATTTACTGAGATAATGACTTTTAGGTTTTCATTGGCTGTCAGCCATAATCATCAACATTAACATAAATAAACTTGAAATAGAGCACTCTGTTTGTAATGACTTTATATAATATATGAGTTTCACTTTTTGTATTGCAGAACTCAAATAAATTAACTTTCGATAATATTCAAATTTTGTGAGAAGCACTTGTTCATTGCTTTACTGATTTATTTTCCTCCTCTTAAATTATTTTATCTGCACTAATTAGAGATTCTAGATATAGCAGCAGCTGCTACTTTAGAATGTATAACAAGCCATTATATAATTCAACATCCAAGAACTTCTGTGATGGTGAGCACTTTGGCTCCCTTGCATACCATATGTTTGGAACTATTCTTCCCTAGTCGCAATACCTTTAGAAGAAAATACTGTTATACCGACAGAATTTGAAAAAAATTGCCACAATACATGTGTGTGATTCCATTAAAAATGAAAGGCATGCAAAGGTTCAGCAAGGGCCCCCATTTACCTATTGTGGTTCCCAGTGGTCTGTAATTAGCATGGCCCCAGTTTGATGTATTTTTAAAAAGGTGGTACACTTTAAAGATTGGAATTAATGTCAAAAATGAAATTGTATACAGATATATCCTTTTTTTTTTACTAAATACAAGAGTGATATCAGGATGTAGAAAGTTAGCACTTAACACAATAAAATCCATTAAATTTGTATGGCTATGCGTCAAAAGGTAATATAGTAGATCTCATGAATGCCATAAATCAAAGTTTAAGTAGCTGTATAGAGACCAATACATATACTAACATTCATAAATACAGCTTGATGTTGCCAGTGCTGGGGAGATGAGGTATAAATATATATTTGTGATTGTACTTAACTTGATTTGTTTTATTTGAATTTATAATATATCAATTCCATTTGTGTTTGCTTTTGTAACCTTGATTTGTGTTTTCGATGTAAAAATCAATTTATTAGATCTTTCACTGTGATATTAAAATTCACTTTTCATGAATCATATTTACAGCCAGCGTCAGACATTCCCTATTAATATGCTGTATGTTTTCATTCACTTCAGGGCAGAATTTGTTATGTGAAAGAACTATAAAAGATATATGTGTTGTTGCTTTACTACTTGGCTATTCGATTTTTTTTTATTTTTACAGAAAGATTTCATGAGTGTTGAGCTGAGTGATGGGCGTATAAAAGTTAGCTATGATCTGGGATCGGGGACTGCCTCTGCAGTTAGTAACAAGAATCATAATGATGGAAAATGGAAATCTTTCACCCTATCTAGAATACAGAAGCAAGGTATGTAGAATCATGTATTTATAGCATTTCTTCATGTGGGGCCTATTTACAGCTGCTGCACTGGAAAAGGGTTATGTCCAAGGTTAGCTAGTAACTTAAAGAGGTACTTCCATCGTCAAACTCCTATCCCAATATGTAGTAGGTGTAATAATAATATTAGCAAATACCTCTAATTAGAAATGTAGTATAGCTTTTCTGATTCGCTATGTCTCTTTCCTCATGTGCAGGCATTGCAGGACCTTGGGTATCCATGGTTACAGCCACTGATATATTGACAGTTACAGTAGTTAGCTAGTTGCTAGTGGTCGAAACCATAGATACCTGAGGTCTATGGATGCCTGCATATGAGGAAAGAGATATAATGAATCAGAAAAATTATACTACATTTCTAATTGAAGGTATTTGTAGTCAGCTGACCCCAGCCACGGAGAATCCTCACAACACACAGTGCCTTCGATGTGAGGATTTACAAGTCTGCAGTCACATAGCGTCCTTGCTGACTTGTAGTTTAACCAGACCATGCCTTTAAGCAATAAAATAAATATACGGAACTGATAAAGACTACAGGTAGAGGGACAGCACAAGAATTTCAGTGGTTTGTTTACTAAAAGGTCTTTTACTTTTTAAGTCTAGGAAAGATATTTGATCCAATGATAGTAAATGTAATTATACTATAGATTTTTGTATATCCTTTTCATCAGATTTGATTAACTGCTTGATGCCCAAGTTTTAATTAGCCACTTATTATTCATATTGTAATTATTACTTTCCAGCCAATTTTTCGATTGTGGACATAGATTCAAATGAAGAGGAAAAAGTAACTGCTATATCAACAGGAAGCAACTTTGGCCTTAACCTAAAATCTGATGAGAAAATCTATTTTGGTGGCCTTCCTGGATTAAGCAGTTTAAGGTAATGTCTGTAATTATATTGTAGTCATGTAGCCTGCAGACTTAAAGAAGTTGTCAAGTACATGGACAACTCCTTGTCATATGCCACGCTTGGCCCGGATAAAATAAAATAGCTTACACTCACCTCCCATGCCAGCACCGTTCCTTTGATGTTGGCACTCGCTCTCCCCAGGGCTCCTGTGCCGTTGTTGTGGCACGTGACCCTGGCACTCAATCAGTGTTGGCATCACTGTCCCGCCTTCTGACAAATTGCACATGAGGAGAAAGTCCAGGCTGCAGCTGATCCCAGACTTCCTCTTCACATTTGTCATGCAAACGCACAAGAGCCCCGTGAGTGCTGATACTGTGAGAATGTCACCGGCACAGGAGGTGGGTATAAGTTTTTTTTATTTTATCGGGTATGGTGGGGTATGAGAAGGTGTTTTCCTTTGTGAAAACTCATTGATATATGTCCTATTATAGCATAAATATTTTTTTGCAGACTAGGGAACAGTCTTGTCATCACCATGTATTCCAGTGAGTTTGCATTTAGAGAAGGGACTGTGTGCAAAGATATGCTATTGCTTGCAAAAAAAATGAAAATGATGAAGTATGATACAAACAATTATTGCTTGGGATATCTCATGCTCACATTTAAAGACTGTGCTCACGTAGATTTTATTATCACAATTAATCATTTGTACTCTTCCATGAAAGTGCAGTTAACCTCCTAATAGCTCTAGTTCATATCCATATTCCTTCTTCCTTCTTCTACCTTGATATATTTATAAAAATAGCATGATCATCAAAAGTATATTTAAGTGGCAACAAGTCTTATTTTGAGATGTACTTTGTATTGAAATTCAATCTCTGTGACCAGCAGACAGGACCTGCGGATTAACGTATATGTAAAATGATCACTTAGAGATGAGATGACTTATTGATATTTACATTGCATTATCACTCCATCTTGGCACCCTATGAATTAAATATATGCATTATTTTCTATGTAGTGACTGTATGTCTGGAGGATTTGACTGAATGAGATGACTGTAAATGCACAATTGCTTAGTCAGGGCCGGTTTTAGACAAAGTGGGGCCCTAGGCAAAAATTTAAAGTGGGGCCCCAAATGCTAATGTCGTAAAATCACACAAACATTTAGATTACAGTACATGAACAGGATGCGGATACAGTTGGTGGAGGGGCCAGGAGCCAGTGCTCACACTGTGGCCCCCATATTTAGGGGCTTATATCAGCCAACAAGTCTGCCACTATTAGCTGTATGCAGAGGCGTTGCTAGGGTCAGAAAAGATTGGGGGCCCAAGCCCCAAGACAAAGAGTTGCCCCCAACCCCCTTTTAAATTTTTTTAACTCTTCAGATAAAACAGTGCTAACTCTCTGAGAACAGATCATGTAGTAGATGTCACCTGCAGTCCTATGTAACACCAGAAATAGCAGTGATAATTCTCTGAGTACAGATAATCTAGTATCTATCACATGCAGTCCAATGTAATACCACAGATAGACATAGCATTTCAGAGTAAGACTATGTTCACATGCAGCATTTTTATCACTAGCCAAAACCTTTTCTATTAACAGTAAAAATGTTGCGTTCAAAACACCTGTTTTCAGCTTGTTTTGTGGTGTTCTTCACACTTTCTTCAGCTTTTTTTGAGTGAGGATGTTTGCTTTGTCTACAGTATGTTTAAGACCACATTCATACGATCAGTATTTCACATCAGTATGTGTAAGCCAAAACCAGGAGGGTGATAAATACAGAAGTGGTGACGTGTTTCTCAGGGTATGTGCACACACTGCGGATTCTGCTCTGGATCTGCAGCAGTTTTCCATGCGTTGTACAGCACCATGTTAACGTATGGAAAACAAAATCCACCATACACATGCTGCGGAAAATACCGCGCAGAAACGCTGCGTTGTATATTCTGCAGCATGTCAATTCTTTGTGCGGATTCTGCAGCGTTTTACACCTGCTCCATAATAGGAATCTGCAGGTGTAAAAATGCTGTTGAAAACCGCACAAAAACCGCGGTAATTCCACCATAAATCTGCAGGTAAAATGCAGGGCGTCTTACCTGCAGATTTTTAGGAATCTGCATGGAAAAATCCGTGGCAGATTTCGCAACGTGTGCACATAGCCTCATTGTTCCATTGCTGTTTCTGTATTACAAATACTGACCTAATAATAGTTTAATTCACCAAAACCACTTAAAAAATTGCAGTGAAAAATGCTGTTGCAATATCTGCAGCTTTTTTATTCTTTCATTGCTTTCTACAGGTGAAAACACACTGAAAGAAGTGACACGCTACAGTTTCAATAGCGCTACAGTTCTGAAATCCAGTCAGAAAAAAACAAGCACCTGCAGGAGATTTCGGAAATCTCCTATGTTTTGCTGGCACTTTGAAAAGCAGCTTTTCGCCATGTTCATATGCAGAATTTTTGCAGCTTTTTCTTCTGCAAATAAGAAGTTTACAGCATTTTACAGCACAAGCAAAAACTGAGATTTTCAGAAATCTCCCTTTTATTTTCCCCTGACTGAATTTCACAACTGCAGCCTTTTTAAAATCTGCAGCGTGTCGCTTTCAGCAATTTTTTTCACCCATAGAAAGCAATGAAAAAGTTTAAAAAATTCTGCAAATGTTGCAACGTTGTTTTTCGCTGTTTTTTGTGAATAACACTAACTTTATTAAACATGTACTGTAGACAAAATGCAAACTGTAAAAAACAAACAGCAAAAGCTCTAAGGGTGTGTGCCCACAATCAGTAAACGCTGCGGGGCAGCGTCCAACCCGCAGCGGCCAGATGTTGCAGTATAGTGGATGGGATTTCAAGAAACCCCATCTCTGCTATGTGTGCACTATCACCTGTACCTCACCTGCAGAGACGGACATGCGGCGCGTCTCTCCAGACCTCAGCATGCCAATTTATCTGGTGTAGACGCGAGTCTCCGCAAGAGAAATCTCACCCCTGCAATGTATAGGACATGGTGATTCCACACAGTTCAATGAACACATGCGGAATCACCTGTGTTCAAAACATGGCAGCACTTTGGACGCAGCACATGTCCACTGCATCCAAGGTGCTGCCATTTCCGGATCCTCTGCACATACCCTAAAAAATGGGTGCTTTGAAAGCAGTGTTTTTACTGCCAAGAGAGCAGGCTTTGGCTGCCAAAAAAGTGCACCAAAAATGCTGATTCCTATGCACACCTGTACTATATATGTGTATAGTTTACCCTTATTGTTTCACGTGGGAATTTTTTTCTATATAATAAATACCCTGATTCAGCAGACAGTATTCCTGCCTTGTGTCATCCAGACAGTAGTGACAGCAGGTCGCCCTGTCAGATTACAAGCAGTGACTGTGGTCAGAGCCTATGCTGATGGCTGCTGTATGTGACTGTGAAACCTGATCCTACAGCAAACAGCACAGAGCTCCAGGACCACATGAGTAAATCACTGCACTGAGGGGGTCTCAAGGGGGGTTTGGGAGAGATGCTCTGGGTCTGCTGCTTCACTGCTGTACACCCTCTGGGCACTTCATACAGGGGTTGCAGATGCAGGGGGGCCCTTTGAAGGTGGGGGCCCCAGGCATCTGCCTGGTCTGCCTGTGCCAAACGCCGACCCTGTGCTTAGTGACAATGCAAATGAATTTCCAATGTAAAACATTGCTAAATTGGTGTAGGGGGGATAACGCTTCTACTTGTGATGACCGCAAAGGAGGCATAAAGAGATTTATAATGCAATGTTCCTCTGGAAATTTTAATATGAAAATTTCCTTTTCAAAAAGGAAGAGGTAAGTCTCGTAACACCCACTTAGCACTCTCCACAGAGAGAAATGTTACCCTTTAGTCCCTCTGCCAGAGGCCTCTCATGCAGCCAAATCAGACATCTGTTTTATACACCGATGAGGGGCAAACAGCCCAACAGAGATATCTGCAAATTGAGTTTCTGGGTTTGCTTTATATCTTAAGTCATGTGGCAAGGCACATTAAAAGATTGATATTGACTTTTAGGTTTGTTACATTCAATAGATGGCACTAAATTGGTGAATTAAAGATTCCAGCATACATAAACAATGTTGGACTTGCGTACCAAAGGCCCATCAGTAGCATTGACACTGGGGCCTTATTTTCAGTAAAATTCAAATATTACATTACTTACATTAACAAATATATATTGTGCTACAGTACAGACCAAAAGTTTGGACACACTTTCTAATTTAAAGATTTTTCTGTATTTTAATAGTCTATGAAAATTGTAAATTCACACTGAAGGCATCAAAACTATGAATTAACACATGTGGAATTATATACTTAACAAAAAAGTGTGAAAAAACTGAAAATATGTCTTACATTCTAGGTTCTTCAAAGTAGCCACTGTTTGCTTTGATGACTGCTTTGCACCCTTTTGGCATTCTCTTGATGAGCTTCAATAGGTAGTCACCTGAAATGGTCCTCCAACAATTTTGAAATAGTTCCCAGAGATGCTTAGCACTTGTTGGCCCTTTTGCCTTCACTCTGCGGTCCAGCTCCCCCCAAACCATCTCGATTGGGTTCAGGTCTGGTGCCTGTGGAGGCCAGATCATCTGGTGTAGCACCCCATTACTCTCCTTCTTGATCAGATAGCCCTTACACAGCCTGGATGTGTTTGGGGTCATAGTCCTGTTGAAAAATAAATGACGGTCCAACCAAACGCAAACCGGATGGAATAGCATGCTGCTGCAAGATGCTGTGGTAGCCATGCTGGTTCAGTATGCCTTCAATTTTGAATAAATCCCCAACAGTGTCACCAGCAAAGCACCCCCACACATCACACTTCCTCCTCCATGCTTCACAGTGGGAACCAGGCATGTAGAGTTCATCCATTAACCTCTTCTGCATTGCACAAAGACACGGTGGTTGGAACCAAAGATCTCAAATTTGGACTCATCAGACCAAAGCACAGATTTCCACTGGTCTAATGTCCATTCCTTGTGTTCTTTAGCCCAAACAAGTCTCTTCTGCTTGTGGCCTGTCCTTAGCAGTGGTTTCTTAGCAGCTAGTTTACCATGAAGGCCTGCTGCACAAAGTCTCCTTTTAACAGTTGTTGTAGAGATGTGTCAGCTGCTAAAACTCTGTGTGGCATTGACCTGGTCTCTAATCTGAGCTGCTGTTAAGCTGTGATTTCTGAGGCTAGTGACTCAGATAAACTTATCCTCAGAAGCAGAGGTGACTCTTGGTCTTCCTTTCCTTGGGCGGTCCTCATGTGAGCCAGTTTCTTTGTAACGCTTGATGGTTTTTGCAACTGCACTTGGGGACACTTTCAAAGTTTTCCCAATTTTTCAGACTGACTGACTTTAAAGTAATGATGGCCACTCATTTTTCTTTACTTAGATGCTTTTTTTCTTCCTATTGGATAATTTGTTGCTTTGATCTACAGTTAGGGCCAGAAATATTTGGACAGTGACACAAGTTTTGTTATTTTAGCTGTTTACAAAAACATGTTCAGAAATACAATTATATATGTAATATGGGCTGAAAGTGCACACTCCCAGCTGCAATATGATAGTTTCCACATCCAAATCGGAGAAAGGGTTTAGGAATCATAGCTCTGTAATGCATAGCGTCCTCTTTTTCAAGGGACCAAAAGTAATTGGACAATGGACTCTAAGGGCTGCAATTAACTCTGAAGGCGTCTCCCTCGTTAACCTGTAATCAATGAAGTAGTTAAAAGGTCAGGGGTGGATTCCAGGTGTGTGGTTTTGCATTTGGAAGCTGTTGCTGTGAGCAGACAACATGCGGTCAAAGGAACTCTCAATTGAGGTGAAGCAGAACATCCTGAGGCTGAAAAAAAAGAAAAAATCCATCAGAGAGATAGCAGACATGCTTGGAGTAGCAAAATCAACAGTTGGGTACATTCTGAGAAAAAAGGAATTGACTGGTGAGCTTGGGAACTCAAAAAGGCCTGGGCGTCCACGGATGACAACAGTGGTGGATGATCGCCGCATACTTAATTTGGTGAAGAAGAACCCGTTCACAACATCAACTGAAGTCCAGAACACTCTCAGTGAAGTAGGTGTATCTGTCGCTAAGTCAACAGTAAAGAGAAGACTCCATGACAGTAAATACAAAGGGTTCACATCTAGATGCAAACCATTCATCAATACCAAAAATAGACAGGCCAGAGTTAAATTTGCAGAAAAACACCTCAAGAAGCCAGCTCAGTTCTGGAAAAGTATTCTATGGACAGATGAGACAAAGATCAACCTGTACCAGAATGATGGGAAGAAAAAAGTTTGGAGAAGAAAGGGAACGGCACATGATCCAAGGCACACCACATCCTCTGTAAAACATGGTGGAGGCAACGTGATGGCATGGGCATGCATGGCTTTCAATGGCACTGGGTCACTTGTGTTTATTGATGACATAAGAGCAGACAAGAGTAGCCAGATGAATTCTGAAGTGTACCGGGATATACTTTCAGCCCAGATTCAGCCAAATGCTGCAAAGTTGATTGGACGGCGCTTCATAGTACAGATGGACAATGACCCCAAGCATACAGCCAAAGCTACCCAGGAGTTCATGAGTGCCAAAAAGTGGAACATTCTGCAATGGCGAAGTCAATCTCCAGATCTAAACCCAATTGAGCATGCATTTCACTTGCTCAAATCCAGACTTAAGACGGAAAGACCCACAAACAAGCAAGACCTGAAGGCTGCGACTGTAAACGCCTGGCAAAGCATTAAGAAGGAGGAAACCCAGCGTTTGGTGATGTCCATGGGTTCCAGACTTAAGGCAGTGATTGCCTCCAAAGGATTTGCAACAAAATATTGAAAATAAAAATATTTTGTTTGGGTTATGTTTATTTGTCCAATTACTTTTGACCTCCTAAAATGTGGAGTGTTTGTAAAGAAATGTGTACAATTCCTACATTTTCTATCAGATATTTTTGTTCAACCCTTCAAATTAAACGTTACAATCTGCACTTGAATTCTGTTGTAGAGGTTTCATCTCAAATCCAATGTGGTGGCATGCAGAGCCCAACTCGCGAAAATTGTGTCACTGTCCAAATATTTCTGGCCCTAACTGTATATAATTAGAACCTTTTATAGCTGTAGCAGACAAGGATCTTCCTGGTGGTCCAATAGGAGATGCTACATTACCTGAGCATGTGACCTCAGACCTCCAATTGGAGGTCATCCCGTAGGCATACTCAGTAAGGGAAAAGCGGAGCTTAGAAAGACCTGCTCGCTGCTGAACATTGCTGGCTACAATGACAGAGCCTGGAACGGCAGTAGTAACAAGTAGTCCAGTACCAGCCTGAGCATGATGCTGGGACCAACGTCTCTGCTGAGCAGGCTCCACTGTGGTTGGAGGAGAATGGAAGACCGCAGCAGACATGGTTCGAGATTCCCCCTGTGCAGCGGTGGGAACTCGACACCTAACACTGACCTTCATTTCTTAAAGTAATGATGGCCACTCGTTTTTCTTTACTTAGTTGCTTTTTTCTTGCCATAATACAAATTCTAACAGTCTATTCAGTAGGACTATCAGCTGTGTATCCACCAGACTTCTGCTCCACACAATTGATGGTCCCAACCCCATTTATAAGGCAAGAAATCCCACTTATTAAACCTGACAGGGCACACCTGTGAAGTGAAAACCATTTCCGGTGACTACCTCTTGAAGCTCATCAAGGGAATGCCAAGAGTGTGCAAAGCAGTCATCAAAGCAAGAGTTGGCTACTTTCAAGAACCTACAATATAAGACATATTTTCAGTTGTTTCACACTTTTTTTTAAGTATATAATTCCACATGTGTTAATTCATAGTTTTGATGCTTTCAGTGTGAATTTACAATTTTCATAGTCATGAAAATACAGAAAAATCTTTAAATTACAAGGTGTGTCCAAACTTTTGGTCTGTATTGTAGATCAGCTCACTTGGTTGCACATGGAGGTTGACACGGGAACACTGTGGCTTTAGGAATGCACTTGGTTTGTTTAAATGAGGCATAAACCAAGGTGAAGCACAAAGTAACCATGGCTTTCTGGCTAAAACAGCAAAACAAAAACATATTGGTAGCACTAGGCACATTCCTTGTATTATCAGGGATCAGACCGCTCAGGGTTAGCAAAACCCACGGTTTAGGCATAAGCAACACACAAACACTTCTTTGGAGTGTTCTTCTCCAGACAATGAACACTGCTGCCTTTGGAGACCAGCTACTTAAGCCCCAGACCACCCTCTTGGGTGGATCTAAGGTGCACATCCTCCCCCCCATTCTATGGATGTTCACATAAAACTTAATCCATTATACAAATTAGCTCAACACCTCAACACACTTAGTGTGCTGGAGGAAAAACTCTTGGTTTTATATCACCGACACCATTAAGTGTAGTGAAGCATATCTCCTCTCTAGCACTTTACCAGTGACTTTATCACAATATATACACTTGTATGTAAAATTAAACTGGATAGTTTTTAAAGGAATAATGAGGTGCTAAATTTGTCCATACATTGAGAAGCAAGTTCAGTGTGCCAAATACTGCTCATATATGGAAATAGGGCTCTTTTTGACAGAGGTGCCCACTGAGTGATTCACCACTTCCTCTGTGGGCTAAGTCCGAGTGTGAGCAATATTTGCAATCCATAAAGTTTACAAATTCTTTAAATATTTTTATTTATTGAGTCTTTTATCTTGATTTGCTGGAATCTTTTTTTTTTTAGATTGTAAACTGTAAAATAAGATTCCAGTTTTCTATACTTGAGTGTCTTGTTTTAGTCTTTGTAATAGCAATAACACAATCACTGTAAGAACGGACTTATATATTTTTGAAAATAATTGAACTTATTTTTTTTTCTTTCATTAAACTTCAGTCCCAATACAAAAGCCAGGTAATAACTGATTTTCTATTTTTACAATGCTTGCCGTGCTGGTGCATGTGCTTGATAATGGTGGCTTTTGGAGAAGTCATGGTTAGATATTCTAACAACGTAAAACTGTATTTTTCATTAATACTATGTAAAAGCAGAAACAATCTTACCTCACTGATGTGCTTCATGCTGACCCCAGGTGTATCACATTCTGCTGTCTAGATTATGCATTTTTCTTCTAGCTATCTCATACAACTGTGATCTACTTGCTGGGTTTGTTTTGTAAGGGATGCTACTGAATCACAAAGCCAGCATCTACTGTATATACTTTCTTTACTTAAGGCACAAGCAACAATTTGTACTCAGCAGGACTAAGACCAATTGCTTAAAAATTCTGACAAAAAATTTGCAATCCTGTCCATAGCCATATAAATTAGTGATAGAAGAAGCGAGGAATGAACACCAAGAATAAGCCTGTATGTCTCCGACAAGAAATTATGCTTTAGGCAATGTTCAGTTAGTTATAAAAAATGAATAGTTTTCCTTTATAACTGATGCATCATCCCTACATAAACCTGCATAGGAGGTCTAATACATCAACATAAGTATATTTACTTATGATATCAAGTCAAAGAAAAAGTAATATCATAAAACTATAATTATGCATATCATAGAAATATAATTATGCACGTAGCACCTAAATTCCTTAATAACACATTCTTAAAAATAGCCTTTGTTTTATAAAATATCTCCATGATCGCTTGCTCCTACCATTAGGTTTTATGAATGTTGGAACAATAGTACAAGAGCGATATTATATCACGCAGTTGGTATAACTGGAGTTATAATATGTTTGTGGAGTGCAAAAATATTTTTAAAATACCGTATTTTGAATTTTGATATTTCATGACAAAAAATCTAATGGCATGGTCTAACTAGTTTATGTATACTCATAAAATACAGTATTTAATGTTAATATACTTGTCAAAAAAATTAAGGAACACTTCAGTCACACATCGAATCTAAATTAGCGAAAGATTCAAATGAAAAATCTCTAAAGCTATGAATTGTGCAATTCAAGCAAGATGACGTATCAAAAGTTAATGTGATCAAAACCATCAACCAAGTGTGGACTGAATTCTATATCACACAAAAAATCAAGATACTGTTAAAAAATGAAATCACAGATGTATCTAATTTGTTTAAATTTAATTTCTGCAAGGCATAATCTGACGAAGTAATGTGTATAGCTGCTACGTGCATGAATTCAGTCTAAGAAATGTCTGGGCACACCCATGATAAGATAACAACTTGTGTCATGGAGGAACTCCTCCTAAACATCTTTCAGTGCACCTGGGCAGTCTGTGCCACTATTTTGTAATAACGGATGCACTGATACATAATGTCCCAGAGGTTCTCAAGTTTTTAATTTCTGGGAAATGTTAAGGCCAATTAATAGCATCAACACTTTTGTTATCCAGAATCTGTCTACAGACTGTGACTACATGAGGTTGGGCATTGTCCTCAACCTGAGCCATCTAAGAGTCTAACTGAGTCTCTAAGAGTTTCATCTCATTACCTAATATCAGAGTACTGTTGGCTATCAAGTAGAAGTTTGTGAGACCCTCCAAGGATATGCTTTCCCTGACCAACATGGACCCATTTCCAAATTGCATGTGCTGGATAATGTTGCACTGCCTCTTCAGACTCTATTATATCTATCACATATGTTCAGTGTGAACCTGCCCTCATCTTGGAAGAGAATGGGATGGCAGTGGTAGACCTGCCTTTTCTGGTGGTCTCCAATCAAGCTGCATGGTGAGGGGCTGTGAGCTCAGGTTCCACAACGGTATGGGAAAATAATTCCCTTTTTGGAGGTTGTCTTGTCTCTCTAGTTGTCACTTTCATTTGCACCAAAGCTGGTGAAATTGACTAAAATTGCTCATGCATCATAAATGGACAGACTGTTATTCCTAAAGTTTAATTGACTAGTAGTTATACTGTAAAGCTTAGTTCCCTTAATCATTTTCAGCAGTAAATGGAAAACAGTTGGATAAGTAAGCATAGCATGTTATTGAAATGTATTCATATAGTGTTGCCATTTTTTGTATGATAAGTGCTTTACATATTTTTGTAGGACAGAAATTTTTTTTACAGGGATGAGCCTACAATTTTGTGACCAGTGCACCTGCATATTATGCATCAGGTATAGGGATACTGCTTGTAAGACATTTAACTGTTTAAAAAGAGTGCTTCCTTATAATTTTCAAATCACATGCTCTTTAGTTTGTCATGTACAGCAATTAGCTGTGGATTGGCACAAAGGTTCGAGTTTTTCTGGGGCTACAGTTATCATCAAACTGTCAACAAATTAGCAGCTGAAAAATCATGGATATGTATAAAAAAAATTATGAATTAGAAAATGCCAGATTAAATAAAACTGCAACCCCATTAAGCAAAATATACCATTAATCAAATAACACCATGAAGACCAAGAAGATCTCCAAACAAGTCAAGGACAAAGTTGTTGAGAAGTACAAGTCAAAGTTAAAGGAAAATATATCCTAATCTCCAAGCACCATCACATCCATTTTTATCAAATGGAAAGACCATGGTAACACAACAAACCTGCAACGATAAGGCCACCCACCGAAATTCTCAGTCTGGGCAAGGAGGGTAATAATCAGAGAGGCAGTACAGAGATCAAAGGTAACCCTGAAAGAGATGCAGAGTTCTCAAGCTGAGGCTGGAGTATTTGTCCTTACGACCACAATAAGCTTTACACGCCATAGAGGTGTCCTTTATGAAAGAGTGTAAAGAAAAAGCCTTTATTTACACATAGAAATGGTAAGGCTAATCTTGAGTTTGCCAAAAGACATGTTGGAGACTCCTCAGATATATGTAGGAAGGTGTCTGGCACCAAATCATCACAGCTCATCACTCCAAAAACACTATCCCCACAGTGATAGATGGTGGTGGCAGCATCATGCTGTGGGGATGTTTTTCGGCAGCAAGGACAGAGACAATGGACTGAGTTAAGGGATAGATAGAAGGAACAAAATTTGGGGATATTCTTGAGCAAAATCTGTTTCAGTCTGTTAGTGATTCGAGATTGGGACAGAAGTTCACCTTCCAACAAGACAATGACCCAAAGCATACTGCTTAAGAAATACTCAAGTGGTTTAAGGGAAAACATGTACATATTTTAGAGTGGCCTAGTCAAAGCCCAGATCTTAATCCCATTGAGAATCTGTGGTCAGACTTGAAGATTGTTTTCCACCAGAGGCAACCATCTAACTTGAAGGAGCAGTTTTGCCTTCTGGAATGGGCAAAAATCCCAGTGGCAAGATGTGTGTTAGGGGTCGAGTTCCCGCCTCTGCACAGGGGGAATCTCGGGCCATCTCCGCTGTGGTCTCCCATTCTTCTCTTGCCGCAGTGGAGCCTGCTCAGCAGAGATGTCAGTACCAGCGTCTTGCTCAGTCTGACTCTGTACAAAGGGTTACTGCTGCTTTTCCTGCTTCTGCCTTTGAAGTCAGTGTTGGGCAGCGGCGAGCAGACGCTTCTGGGACTAAGTCCTGCTTTTCTCGTTCTGAGCATGCCCAGAATAAGATCTCTCAGTGGAGATCGAGGGTCACATGTTCAGATACTGCAGCTAAATCCATTGGTCCTTCCAGGAAGGTCCTGTAGGTGCTCAGGCTCTGTAGCAGCCTTTCATTGGTCCTTCTTGGAAGGTCCTGTACTTGCTGCAGCTATTTAAGGCTCTCATGACCGCACGGCTATGCGCTAGTATTAAATCAGTTATGTGCATGTGCCAGTGTGGTCACATTTATGTGTGTTCAGGGACTCGGCTGAAATAAGCCCCTAGAATACCGGCTCCTCTGGTGAGGAGATTGTATCTTTGTTTTGCCACATACTGCCTTCAGCTCGGCAGTTGCTGGATACTCCTGTGAAGTCAACAGGGTTCCGCATTTCTTAGTTGCCAAGGTCTCAGCTGCTGACTCGGGGCATCCTCTGGCGCGGGCTTAAAAGCCACCGAGGGTCAGAGTGAGATCTAGCACAGCATCTCTGTGAAGTAACAGAGTGCGTTTCTACTGCCATATAGGTCCGCCATTTGCCATCAGCAGGTTCTCTCCTGCACGGTGGACCGCGGGCTGCGAACGCACCAAATAACATCTCTCAAATTAACTCGGTGCGTTCCGCCAGACCTAAAATGTTGAAGGCTCATAGAGACTTATACAATGCGAATTGCACCTGTAATTGCTGGAAAAGGAGGTTCTACAAAGTACTACTTTTGGGGGGATGAATAGTTATGCACACTTAAGTTATCAGTTATGATGGCCATTTGTTTTCTTCACAAAAAAAGAAAACTAATTATTTCACAGTTTTGGCATGCTCTTTACATGATCTGATTGAATGGAAGAATGGAGAGGTCTGTAATTTTTATCGTAGGTACACTTCAACTATGAGAGACAGAATGCTTTTTAAATAATTAAATTTCATTTTTATTGCATAAGTATTTGATACAATAGAAAAACAGAACTTACTATTTGGTACAGAAACCTTTGTTTGAAATTACAGAGGTCAGACTGTTCCTCTAGTTTTTGACCAGGTTTGCACACACTGCAGAAGGGATTTTGTCCTCACCTCCTTACATATCTTCTCCAGATCTTTCAGTTTTCAAGGATGTTGCTTTGCAACATTGAGTTTCAGCTCCCTCCAAAGATTTTCCATTGGGTTCAAGATGTATTGTTCAAGTTCTTTTGAAGAAACAATAAATATGCAGCATTGAGGAGGGTAGATGAAGTAGCTGGTCAATTAAAATTAAAGTGCAGTACATGGAAGACACAGCATGCTTCCTTCCCATTAGCAAATATTATATTAGCTCAGGACTGGCAGCATCCAGTGGGACCAACCTACACCCATCTTCTGTTCTGAGAAGTCTGATGTAAAGTGGTCTTCAATTATGAATTGAAAGTCTTATTTTGGACATGGAAACAAGGCCAAACAACTCAACTATGCATGAAAACTGATGTGCAGAAAAATGGCAGTAGTTGCTCTGGACTGAGCAATCAAAATGTTAAATATTTCGCTGTAAAAAGGGCAGTTTGTTTCTTGAAAGGCTGGAGAACAGTGTAACAGTGAGCATCAGCATTCAGCAGTGAAATATGGTGGAAATGCTCTTCAAGTTTGGAGCTACATTTCAGCAAATGGAATTGGGAATATGATCAGGATTACTGAAGTCTGCAATGCTGAGAAAATCATATAAGAAAAATACTAACCCATCAAGCAATACCCTTAGGGAGATATCTAATTGGATACAATTTAATTCTGCAGCAGGACAGTGGCCCCAAATATAGAGTTGTTCTTTCTTGGTCTTTTTTTCAGAGAATATGAATGATAACACCAAAACCTTTTCTCCACTCATGATAAGTGGTTGGGTGCAGCCACTTATTATCAAACTACTGTGTTTTCTCTTTTCTAATCATACAGACAACCCAAAACATCCAAATGACCCTGATCAAAAGTCTACATACACATTTCTTAATACCATGTATTGCACCATCTAACATAAATGACAGCTTGAAGTCTTTTGAGGTAGTGTGGATGAAGTTCTTTATTTTCTCAGATAGTAAAGCTGCCCACTCTTCATGGCAAAAAGCCTCCATTTCCTATAAATTCCCGGGCTGTCTAGCATGAACTGTGCACTTGAGATCTCCCCAGAGTGACTCAATGACGTTGAGGTCAGGAGACTGAGATGGCCATTCCAGAACCTTCAATTTGTTCTGCTGTAGCCAAAGACAGGTTGACTTGGCCTTAGATTGTTTTGGATCGATGTCATGTTGGAATGTACAAGTACATCCCATGCGCAGCTTATGGACTGATGAGTGCAAATTTGTCTCCAGTATTTGCTGATAATGTGCTGCATTCATCTTTCATTCAACTTTGACCAAGTTTCTTGTGCCTTTGTAGCTCACACATCTCCAAAGCATCAGTGAACCACCTCCATGCTTTGCAGTAAGAATGGTATTCTTTTCATTATAGGCCTTGCTGACCTTTCTCCAAATGTAACGTTTAAGGTTGTGGTAAAAAAGTTCAATTTTGGTCTCATCACTAAAAATTTTCTTGTTCCAGAAGTTTTAAGGATTGTCTCTGTGCTGTTTTGTGTATTGTACTTTGTGGCATTTGTACAGAAATGGTTTTTCTTTTGGTGACTCGATATGCAGTCAATTTTTCTTCAAGTGCCTCCTCATTGTGCATCTTGAAACAGCCACACTGCTAGTTTTCGAGAGTCCAGTATTTCAGCTGATGTTATTTGTGGGTTTTTCTTTGCATCCCAAACAATTTTCCTGGCAGTTGTGGATTAAATTTTTGTTGGTCTACCTGACCGTGGCTTTGTTTTTTTCCATTTGTTAATCACAGTTTGAACACTGCTGATGGACATTAACAATTCCATGGATATCTTTTTGTATCCTTTTCCTGTTTTATACAGTCCAACTACCTTTTCCCATAGATCAGTTGACAATTCTTTTGCTTTCCCCATGACTCACAATCCAGAAACATCAGTGGCTGGATGAAAGATGCAAGAGTCTGTCTGGATCCCAGAAACTCACTCGCCTTTTATGCACACACCCTGATTACAAGCAAACAGGTTACAGGTGAGGATGTTATCTTTAGCAGCCATTCAAACCCATTTGTGTCAACTTCTGTGCATGTTATCAGGTCAAAATCACCAGGGTATGTGAATTTTTGATCAGGGTCTTTTGGATGTTTTGGGTTGTCATTATGATTTAAAAAGAGAAAACATATTAGTTTGACAATAAATTGCTTCACCCAACCACTAACCAAGAGTGGAAAAAAAATTTGGTGTTATCATTCATATTCTCTGAAAAAAGGTCAAGAAAGCAAAAATTCTGCCGAGGGGTGTAAACTTTTGAGCTCAACTAAGTAAAAAAACCAATGACATTAGAAATTATCTTCAGCATAAAGAAAAACAATGAGTCCTGGAACTAAAGATATGACGCCCACAGATCCCTGATCTCAACATTGTTGAGTTTTTGTGAGATGACATGAAGATACAGCAGGATTTGTGCAAGCCTACATCCACAAAATATTTATGGTTAGTAGCTCAAGCTGTTTGTAACAGCCTGGCTACAGAGTTCCTTCAAAAACTGCATACAAGTGGACCTAGATTTTGAATTATTTTAATTAGATGTATGAGTAACCAATTATACCGAACAGTTGATAATATTCATCATTTTCATATGTAGGTTGAAATTCAGCTCTTGCCTGAAATAGTAACAGTATTGTAGGTGGTTTAAAACTGTGATAGGAACAGCCAAACTTTAATACAGAAGAGCAGATAAACACTGCTGCTAGAATTGATAATGTTTTGAAGACAAAGGATGATCACTAGTGTTGAGCATTCCGATACTGCAAGTATCGGGTATCAGCCGATATTTGCTGTATCGGAATTTCGATACCGAGATCCGATATTTTTGTGATATCGGAAATCGGTATCGGAGTGTGCGGTGCATATGGTTCCAAGGGTCTGGAGGAGAGGAAACTCCTTTAGGCCCTGGGATCCATAGTAATGTAACAAATAAAGAATAAAAATAAAAAATATGGCTATACTCACCCCTCCGAAGAACCCTGGCTGTCACTGCTGCGAGCGTCCGCCTCCATTCCTGAGAATGTAGTGAGTGAAGGACCTTTGATGACGTCGCGTTCAGGTGAGCGGTCACGTGAGCGGTCAAGTGACTGTGACGTCATCGAAGGTCCTTCACTCACAGCATTCTTAAGGATGGAGGCGGACGCTTGCAGCGTTGACAGCCAGGGTTCTTCGGAGGGGTGAGTATAGCCATATTTTTTATTCTTTATTTTTTACATTAATATGGATACCAGGGCCTGAAGGAGAGTTTCCTCTCCTTCAGACCCTGGGAACCATCAAGGAATACCTTCCGATATTTGTGTCCCACTGACTTGTATTGGTATCGGAACTCGGTATCGGCGAGATCCGATATTTTGCCGGTATCGGCCGATACCATCCGATACCGATACTTTCAAATATTGGAAAGTATCGCTCAACACTAATGATCACGTAAATACATATTTGCTTTATAATTCTCTGTTGTTTATTCACTTAGCATTTTGTTAACTGATAAAAATAAACTATCAACATTTTTATTTTTGAAATAATTCTTGCTTTGTAGAATTTTTAATAACTGCCTAAACTATTGAACAATACTATATATGTACACTGCGCATGACAATGCTAGGCATCATGTGGCTGAAGTGTGTCAGCAGTTCCTGCATGGTGAAGGCATTGATGTTATGGTCTGGCCAGCCCATTCCACAGACCTGAATCCAATAGAGCACTCCTCGACAATACAGCTCGTTCCAGCTTGTTGCACCACAGACTGTCCAGGAGTTGACTGATGGTTTAATCCAAATCTGAGAGGAGATCCCTCAGTAGAACATCCGCTGCCTCATCAGGAGAATGCCCAGATGTTGTAGGGAGGCCATACAGGTTCTTGGAGGCCACGCACACTTCTGAGCATCACCTTGTCTTTAGGCATTTCCACTGAAGTTGGATCAGCTTGTAATTTGATTTTCCACTTTGATTTTGAGCATCATTCTGAATCCAGACCTCCATGGGATATTAGTTGTGATTTACATTGATAATTTTTATGTTTTATTGTTCTCAACGCATTCCACTATGTGATGAGTAAAAATTTGCAACTGGAACATGTCATTCAGTGAGAGCTAGGATGTGATATTTTAGTGTTCCCTTTATTTTTTGAGCACTATATATGTTAGGGGTCGAGTTCCTGCCTCTGCACAGGGGGAATCTCGGGCCATCTCCGCTGTGGTCTCCCATTCTTCTCCCGGCGATCCCAGCGTCTCGCTCAGTCTGACTCTGTGCTAAGAGTTACTGCTGCAGTTCCTGCTTCTGCCATTGAAGTCAGTACTGGGCAGCGGCGAGCAGACGCTTCTGGGACTAAGTCCTGCTTTTCACGTTCTGAGCATGCCCAGAGTTAGGCTAGGGTCACATTGCGTTAGTGCAACCCGTTTAGCGCTAGCGCTAGCGGGTTGCGCTACCGCAATGTTTTTAATGTGGCCGCGTCCCGGGGTCGCGGTAACATTCCTGCTCTCGCAGATCCCCGATCTGCGAGAGCGGGGAACGGACCGCGGGCGCGCCTCGGACGCTGCGAGCAGCATCCGCGGTGCGCCAGGAAACACCGGCGCGTCGCTAGTGCGTGCCGAACATGGCACGCGCTAGTGCTGCGCGTTCCCATTGCCGTGAATGGGCGCGCTAACACGCGTTGCACGGCGTTAATTTCCCTGTGCAACGCTGTCCGTTAGCGCTTTCCCATTAACGCAATGGGAACCAAGCCTAAGATCTCTCAGTGGAGATCGAGGGTCACATGATCAGATACTGCAGCTAAGGTCATTGGTCCTTTAAGTGCTAGGTCTAAGTCCTGCTTTGCACACACTAAGCATGCCCAGGGCAAGATCTCTCAGTGGAGATTTAGGGTCACATGCTCAGGTATGGCAGTCTCTGCAGTCATTGGTCCTTCTTGTAAGGTCTTTTACTTGCTGCAGCTATATAAGGCTCGCATGGCCGCACGGCCATGCTCTAGTATCAAATGTGTTTTGGCTTATGCCAGTGGATACTATACCACTCCGTTCTTATGTGGTGTGAAGCTGTAGCATTGGGACTGTACACTGAGGCAGGCAGCTAGCGTCAGTGGGGGCAATTAGCCTAGTTAGGGTATTAGTTCTGTGTAAAGCGCGACTTTGTGAGGCAACAGAGTTCGCTACCAGTTCACACGGGGTGAAGCCTAATCCACGTTTGAGCTCAGAGTCCATCCGCCATTACTTAGCAGCAGATATCTCTGCATGGTGGACCCCGGGCTGCGAACGCACCTTGTAGCTACCTACTCATTACTCGGTGCGTTCCGCTAGCCTTAACTATATATATATATATATATATATATATATATATGTGACATGATGATGCAACATGGTATCCTGCAGATCTACTTTATCTGAATTTTCCTGACTCTCTGTTGTGAATGCATTTTTGCTCCAGTTTGTAGTTTACATACATTTAATGCTGTAAAACATGTACACATATATTTTCAAGTTATTCTGAGCAACCACAATTTTTATTTAAGAATAAGATTTTACTAGAAAATCACAAAATGCATAGGATGTTTGCTAATGTCATGGTTGTCTTCTCGTTGAACTGACAATGGTGACAGTCCTTGACACTTTACCAATCACATCTGTTTTCAGGTATGGTCTGCATTACTTAAGACAAACATCCATATCCAAGGGGAAAAATTTAATAATCGACTAGCTCTCAAATGTTTTTACACTAGAAACATCTGCAATGCCAAATATTACACAAGACATTGGGGAATCAAGAACAGTTGTGGCAGAATATTTAAATAATAAAAGACAGAATATTTTTCACTGTAAGTAGTGCAGACATATGGCAAGGAATACTAATAGTAATTCAGAATGTGTATACAAATGTTGAAGAAAAATGTATTCTAATTACTAAGTCTAAACCTGTATTCCAAATTATTGCTTTGTATAGCATGTACAGTATGTACATACTTCTTTTCTGCATCTGATGAAAAATATATAATAAAATCACTTTTAAATATATAATTACTATAAAACTTTGTAAAGACTATGAAGTGTCTTCAGGTGATCACTCAAAATTGCATTAAAAAGTAATCTAAACAAAGATGGCCAGTATTGATAATATATGGTGACACAATCTGTTAGAGAAAAATCTAGTATGAAGAGTTGAGTGATCGTCTCAGGCTGGTTTCACACTTGCGTTTTTGAACGCATGCGTTTTTAAAAAAAACGCATGGTACAAAAACGCATGTAAACGCATGTAAACGCTGCGTTTTTTTGACGCACGCATTTAACGCGTGCGTTTAAAAAACGCAGCGTTTACACGCGTTTACATGCGTTTTTGCATGCGTTTGCATTTTTTGGGGGATTTTCAAAAAAAATAAAAAATTTAAAAAAAAGGTTGCCAGACACAACCAATGGGAATAGAGAGGGCGTACATGATTGGCAATCAATATATAGACCCTAGGGGAACATAAATTTTCAGAGCTTGCTACTGTTTCCGGTGTCATGATGGATCTTTCAATGGCGAACTTTTATTTCAAACTGGAGTTCAGCTTCAAGATTTTCCTTGCCTGTGTTTTTGCTTGGGAGCAAGACCGAAACCGCCAAAGATGGAGAAGGAGACAGCGTCGGCGTTTTTGGAGGCACCCCATCATTGAAGTGCGTGAGACCCGTGGAGCATATCACACGCTCTATGCGGAGCTGAATGCCAACCCGGAGAAATTCCAGGATTACACCAGAATGTCTCAAGATTCTTTCCGGGATTTACTGTCTCGTGTAGAAGGTTCCATACGGCGACAGGACACACGGCTCCGTAGAGCAATTCCACCCGAGGAACGTCTGTTAGTGACATTACGGTACGTTCCAAAACTAAACCAATGACAGTCCAAATTTTTGGTTATGACATGTATTTTTGGTTGTTTTTTTTTACCTTTTTCTTATTTAAAAACACCATTAAGAGCCGATTTTAAATGTTTTTTTTGTTTCCTTTTCTTCTAGATTTCTGGCCACAGGAGAGAGTTTATCTTCCCTGCACTTCCAATACCGCCTTGGAATCTCAACCCTGTCCGGAATTGTTGTGGACACCTGTCGTGCGTTATGGAATGTACTCCGTGAGGAGTTTATACCCGTACCCACCGTGGACATTTTTGAACGTGTGTGATTTTCCAAACTGTTTAGGGGCGGTGGACGGGAAGCACATCCGCATTGCTAAACCTGCCAGAACCGGATCTGAGTTTTTTAATTAGAAAAAATATTTTTCGGTAGTGCTCATGGCAATAGCGGATGCGGAGTGTCGCTTCATCGCCGTGGACATTGGAGCTTTTGGCCGTGGCAATGATTCCCAGACATTCAAGAGCTCGGATATGGGCCGTCGGGTATATGGCAACAATTTTAATTTTCCCCCTCCACAGCCTCTCCCCAACACTCAAGGCCCACCGCTGCCATTTGTAATGGTTGGGGATGAGGCCTTCCAGATGTGTGAAAATCTCCTGAAGCCCTATTCTAGTAGGGACTTGGACCACACACGCAGAATATACAACTACAGACTGACCAGGGCCAGAAGAACCGTAGAGTGCAGCTTTGGCATTCTGGTTGCTAAATGGCGCATTCTTGCAACAGCCATCAATCTAAAAGTGGAAACTGTGGACGAGGTGGTCAAAGCCTCTGTGGTTCTACACAATTATATAATGGCTAAGGAGCGACCCCACATTGAACTTGATGAACCAGTTTCACACCCATTGCCAGATTTTCAGCATCATCCGATGCGGTCAACTGCAGCCGTTGGTCTTATGCGGGACCAATTTGCGGCCTATTTTGTGTCCGATATTGGACGGGTTTCATGGCAGGACAATGTTGTTTAAATGTCCTGTTGTATGTTAATGTTTACCAATTATTAAATACTGATACAAATTTTTCTAATAATAAACTTTTTTGTGTTCACCAGGTCTCCTGTCTTTTTCCTCTCTAAAAAAAGGTTGAACAAAGACGGGCAGTAGATATGTATATCATAATTTGTAATCCAAAACCAGGAGTGGGTGATAGTTGATGAGGTAATAATTAGATTTTTTTAATCATAATTGACCTCTGTTGCACTCCCTATTTTGGTTTACAAAGAATGATATAAACACGCATACTTATAATAATGTAACCAGATTTAAACTTATTTATTGGTAATCTTCTTGACGTCATTGCGTCAAGACTGGCATGCTCTCTATACCCGTCAAGTCAAGTGTAAGAAATAATGAATTCATGATGAACATATACATGATCATGAATTCAAAATTTCTTACACCTGCCCAGGTGAGGATAGATAGTTAGCGTGTGCCAACCATTGTCCCATCAGTTTGACAAAAATTGTCACATAATGTGCTATATAGAATATGGTGAATATGCAAGTCAGTAATCAACTAAACAGGTCAGGTGTCTATTTTGACATCTGACCGGTTCAGTTGAGTTCTGAACTTGATTGCCACCATTTGCTCTTTGTACAGTGACACTACACTAGTTAAAAATTAAAAATAAGAGTATGGAAATAACTGCTATTTTTTTGGCCAACTCATATCTGTATACTAAAGAAACACATATAGATGTTGTCTGGTATTTTATACTACTGGAGATATGTGTAGGCCAAAAGAATAAGTGTGTGACGAAGTTTATTGGTGTGTATTGAGAGCGGTGAAAGACACAATAAACCAAACATAATTGTTGCAAATAAACTTTTTTTTTATTGAGGAAAAACAAAACAAATTTATTTTTTGGTACCGCGCCGGGTTGAACCACGCCGGCTTGGGGTTGAGTGACGTAACTGGGGGGTATTCAGAACTGAAGCCTGGCTCACCGTGGAGGAGGCAGAGGTGGCAGGAGAATGGGCAAGAAAACTTGAAGGGTCTGGAAGTTCGGGGATGGGGCTTAAAACATGAGGGGCTTGAGACACACTGGAAGGTTGAGACACATCGGGAGGTGATGGGGGAGGAATAATCAAAGTTTTTTGTTTTTTATGCGTTTTGCCAGTTTTTCGTTGGGTTTTCCGGGTTGGGGGAAGTCTTGTTGGGCTAGGTTGTAAAGTGTGGGCGGGAGACACGTCAGGACCCGGCTCCACAATTACACAGTCAGTCTCCATTGTGGAGCGCTCGGCAATGTCTGAGTCCAATGGGGGAAAAGATAAAGTCCCGCCTGGGTCCTGGTGCCTCGTTGGGGGTGGAAACAAAAACCCTCCTAGGATCCTGGTGCCTCATTGGGGGGGGAACATAACACCCTCCCAGGGTCCTGGTGCATCGTTTGGGGGGGAAAACAAATCCCATACCAGTGTCCTGCTGCATTGCTGGTGGGGGGGAACATAAAGCCATGGATGGGTCCTGCTGCATCGGGGTGGGTCCTGCCCGGAAAGGTATGGCTTGGTCGTGCTGCATCATGGGGGGCCCGGTGCGATACGCCATGGATGGGTCCTGCTGCATCGGGGGGTGTCCTGCCCGGAAAGCAACGCCTCGGTCCTGCTGCATCGGGGTGGGTCCGGTCCGATATGCCAGGCCTCGGTCCTGCTGCATCGGGGTGGGTCCGGTCCGATATGCCAGGCCTCGGTCCTGCTGCATTGGGGTGGGTCCGGTCCGATATGCCAGGCCTCGGTCCTGCTGCATCGGGGGTGGGCCGGTCCGATATTGCATGGATGGGTCCTGCTGCATCGGGAGGGTGCCGGGCCGATAAGCCACGCCAGGTTCCTGCGTCATCGTGGTGTCAGCGGAGGAGGTCCAAGCCGGAGCAGCGGTCGTCACGGTGGTGGAGGTGGGATGTCCAACAGCACTCGTCATCGTGTTGGCGCTGTAGTGGAGTACACCTGTAGAGGGAATAGAGGTGGCCGTGCAGTGGTATGCAGCAGAGGTAGGAATGGTGGTTACTTGTGACAGTGACGGCACAGTTGGATATGCCGCCACATTACGACTCTGACTCTGCTGCATAACCTGCACAAAAGCAACATTGCAGGCCTGCATCACACTCAGCTGGAGATCAGGGCTAAGGTGTTCCAACATGCCCTGTTCGATTTGATTAAAAAAATGATGAGCTGGCTTCTGGAGGTCGGCTTTCACTTGATCAATGCTTTTGGCGACATCCTGGATGCGGCACTCTAACAGGTTATGGGACACATCCATTCTGTCACCTAAAGCCTTGATAGCTTCGTGTAAAACCGAGCTCAAGTGCAAAAACTCGGGCATGAGGGACCTATCCGAAGCCCTCTGTCGCTGCCGGGATGACCCCGCAAAAATGGGTGCAGTGAAAGAGGACTGCGAAAGGGGAAGACCTGATGGGCCAGCCCCCTGGTCTCCAGTGAGTGTGGAAGACCCACCTGGTGCTGCGCTGCTGGATGGCTGGGACGGGTCCGTGGCTGCCGGCTGAAGGACCGCTCCAGAACCTGTGGCGACAGTCGTGCAGTGTGTGCTGTGAAAAAAGAAATGAGAAAATTAATACCAAACTATAACAAGACGGTACATCCTGTGGAATTAAAAATGACAGATTATGTCAATGCAATACAACCGGAGGCATGTGAGAAATACTTACGTTCTCATGAGAAGGACCGGTCTCAGGAAGGCCAACACACGGTGGTATTTGTAGAGCCGGTGCCTTGCTCCGGAACCACTAGCTGCACTCTTCTCTGCACGCAGGTCCTTGTTGAAGCGGTCCTTCATGGAACGCCAACGTGTCCTTACTTTGTCCACTGTGAAATAACAATAAAATATAATGGTCAGAATAAGGACTTTTGGCCGTGCTCTCGTGACTGTGTGTGATGACAGAAACTACGAAAAGTTTCTTTCATCACACACAGTCAAGAGAGCATGGCCAAGGTCTGTTGCTTCACACTACCGTGCAATACTTACCAAATGCATTACGGACCCGTGGCGGGGAATTCTCCCAGCCATCCCACAACGCTTGGGCCACCTCACTCCACAAACGACGGAGAACACTATTGACGGCGTGCTGTTGATCCCGGCTGTCCCACAACGGGACTCGCTCCTGGACCAGACTGATCAGCAGGTCATTATCAATCCGGTCGTCGTCCCGTTGTGAAACCTAAAATTAAAAGAAAATCATTTAAGTTTGCTCAACCACATTTGGAAAAAATAAGACACGAAGATGAGAAAGGGCAGGAATATGAAAGACAACTTTCAGAAAAGGATGATACAAGAAAAATGTAAAGAAAAACAAGGGTACAGAAAGGAAGTTAAAAGAATATTACAATAAGGACAGTCTGCCTGGTATACATACCCGCTGCCGTCTTCCACCTGGACCTTGACTCCGCTGCTCAGTACCTCTCTGTCCCTCAGTTGAAGTGCTCTATAAAATAAAAAATAAAAAATTGCCTCATGTGTCGATGTAACAGTCAATACTTACCAAGCTGACGGACAAAAAACTTACCTCGCTCACGTGAGCCACTTCTGATTGACGTGGCTGGAACTCCTCATCAGACGAGGAAACCGGAGAAGACATTCTGATGCGTGTTGAAAGAAAAAAATAGAAGAAATTAGGACATGTAGATCCAAAAAATTGAAAATGAATGCATTGGCTAGGATATACTCACATTGCTCTGTGTCTTGTCCAACAATGCGTCCGGGCAGGGTGCTGTCTTCTTTGGAGTCTGATGAGAAGTGACCAGAAACTTCCCCCAACCTTCCTTTTATAACCCTGCTGCTATGGGGGAGGCTTATCAGTGTCTAGACATCCTTATCTACAGTTAATTCAATGGTGCCAAAAAAAACGCATGCGTCAAAAAAACGCATGCAAACGCATGTCCAAAAAAACGCATGCGTTCCCATTGACTCCAATGCATTTTTTTGTCCAAAAAAAAAACGCATGTAAACGCATGCGTTTTTTTGGGTAAAAAAAACGCCCCTCAAAATACTACAAGTTGCATTTTATAAAATGAACGCATGCAGTAAAAAAACGCATGCGTTCACAAACGCATGCAAACGCGTCCACCTAAAAACGCATGCGTTTTCAATGTTAAATATAGGGGGAAAAAACGCATGCGTTTTTTTGGTAAAAAACGCTGCAGACAAAAACGCAAGTGTGAAACCACCCTCAGAGGTGGTCTTTTATAAAGATTTCAGTATACATTGCTTTTCCTATCTCACAATGGTCATGTTTTATAGGTTGTTTATATCTTTGTTTCATTCACAATTCTGCTAGATGCTACTGAAAATAGGCATTTGATGTCAAACTTTTTTGCAAGCTTCAAAGTGAACCGGTCACAGTGAAAATGCAGTCTAATCTGCAGGCACCATGTTGTAGAAGAGGAGGGCAGAGTAGATTGATATATAGTTTGGTAAGAAGAGATTCAGTTCTACCTGTGATGTAATCATTTAAAACATTCTCTTTCTGGAATTTTTGGTCCATTAGACTGTTGTACTATCAGTGACTGACAGCTATGTATGCACTCTTACACAAACAAAGCTGTCAGCTACTGATAGGGCCACCCACTGGACCAAAAGTCTGGCGGTGGGGAAAAGGGAGTGAGGCCAGAAGAGCTGAAAGTGTAATGTCCTACCCCCAAGCACCTGAAGCACATTTGCATTTGACCTGGACTCTAGATTTCTCAAAAAAGGCATACCGGATTTGAGGTGTAAAATCCTTATGAAGAGAGGAAACGGTCCAGCTTGCAAAAATTTATTGGATTCAAAAATAGGAATAGATTCCTTCATGAGTGTAGACACAGCTACACATTTCAATCATCCATTGCGTTCTTTAACAAAGCTGAAAAATCCTTATGATAGGTTCTTTTAAAGCCAGAAAAGAGGGCTGGGAAATTTCAAACTGAAGCTAGCATTAGCTTTTTCTCTTGATCGTTAGCTAATAATTAAAGTAATGTATATACAAATTTACAAAATTATATGTAAATTATATGAATGGATAAGTTGTAAAAGGATATTTTAATTGCAGAATATGCCAAATGATTTATAGCCCATGTCCCCCAACAATGTTTCACCACGTGTGCGGCATCATCTGGAGATGGGACAATAGCATGAATAGCAACCAGCCAAACATGACTCCTTAATGACAACTAATGTGAATACTTGTACCTAGAGTGCAGGAAATTACCACAAACATAATGCTACCAATTATAGCTAATGACAGGGTTAATCAATAACATCACCGAGATACCTAATATAAAGGGTGCCGCGATAAACCGCAATACTGAGCTTCATGCCCAGTTATTGCCGTGGGAACACCCAAACAAAAAGCCTGATGTCTCCAATGCTCAAGTCAATCACAAGTTAGTCATTAATTTACATGGTGATGTGGCACATTGTGGTTGGATGACAATAGTGGCCGGGTCATGCTGATGCCTAGTGCTCCGATTGGTGAATTACTGTGCTGATGTTCTCCAATCGGATTGGTCAGCTGCTGCAGTTAAGGCACACTAACGTCTGCTATTTTGATTGGTCAGTTATTATACTGATGGCGTCTTCTACGATTGGTCAACTATTGAGCCATTCAAAATGACTGACATTATTATGTGGGCCCATCAACAAATATATCGTTAAGGTAGGCAGTACTTTATAACTTGATAACACTAATCACTTCACATATGCAGTGGACACTTTTGACATCACCCATATGTATTTTAGAAATAGTATTAAAAGCTAAGTTTTATGGCTTATTAAAGAGGAATTTCAACATGGGATTCTCCCCCTCTTGTTAAAATATGAGTTATACCAAGTATTTTTCAACAAACTCGTATATATCAAACAACTTAAAGGAGTTGTCCCATGAACAAAGTACATTTTAATCAACAAATATTGAAGTATTATTAAGTTTCACAATTGGATGTGTTTAAAAAAATGTGTTCATGTGCTCAGATAATCTTATAAATCGGCCCATGCTATGTACTGTTATTTGCTGTATCTGACCATGTAGAGCTGCTGCAGCTCATGGTTGTGGTCAGCTCCTGGCCAGGACAGAAAGTATAAGTGAGTATACTGACTATACATAAGTGACTTTCAACTGCTTGTGTTAGGCAACACTTTTCCTTGACTGTTTTATCACAGGAGTGACAGTTTCTGCTTTGTCAGCAGACTTGTAAGCTCACCATAAATCAAGTCAGTGATATTAGAGTGACATAAGGCAGTGACATAAGAACTCAGCATCCAAGGGATGGAGCTTGTATGTTTCCGAGTCACAGAGCTCATGACATGGGAGAAAGTCTCTTGGCAGTTTCCCTGTAATGTTATTAATCGATAGTCTCTCTAAGTTCCTGAATCTTGCATACATGAGAATTTATACTGCTGCTGCTAAACGCTTCTTGAAAAGCTAATGCTTGTTTGTCTAACTCAGAGCATTTTCTATTCCATACACCTGTAAGAACTAGTAATAATAATAGCTTTAGATATGAATATGTTCCAACGAAAATACACATTATTCTCTGCTCTGGTATGAAATAAAACATTACATTGTCAAGAATTAAGGTTCGAAAGTGCTCAAGAGCTGTCAATGACTTAAAAACTAAACAAGTACTCAGGTGATTTGTGAGGCTACTTTCACACTAGCATTGTTTGGCGTACATCGCAATGCGTCATTTTGGAGAAAAAATGCACCTGCAAATGTGCCCGCAGGATGCGTTTTTTCTCCATAGACTTGCAGTAGCAACGCATTGCGACATGTCGCGCGACGGATGCGTCATGTTTTGGTGGACCCTCGACACAAAAAAAGTTACATGTAACATTTTTTAGTTTGTCGAGTTTGCCATTTTCGACCGCGCATGCGTGGCCGAAATTCCGCCCCCTCCTCCCCGGACATTACAATGGGGAAGCGGATGCGTTGAAAAACTGCATCCGCTGCCCCCGTTGTTCATTTCTTTGACAACGTGCATCGGTCCCGTTCCAACGCTAGTGTGAAAGTAGCCCAACTCACACAACAGCAGCGCTCACCACTTTGATCTTGAAAAGCAACCTTTGTTTTATGATGAAAGAGAGAAAATCCTTCTACCTATATTCATTCACTACATGTTTTATATTAAATTAAATGTAAAATGAAAGATAAAAATGTGTGAAGGCAAGACTTAATGTACTAAGGATGTAAACAGCAAAACTCCGGAGAGCCAACATAACATAATATGATGCTTATATGGCAAAGTTAGAATTTTTGCTAATTTATATACATCCCCATTTATGACTATTCCTATACTTTTATACTAATATTAGATACTATAGGCACTTTTGTTTGGTCAGATCACCAGGTCTACTGGCCTAAGCAGTCTCATAGAGCCATATAAAGCAGTTAGCTCAAGTAAAAAGACCTGGTGAATAGCCTGGGTATTGCAATACAAGCATGGTCCGTGTCCCACAAACATACGAAACTATCATTGCAATGCTACATAATTTTTATTGTACACATTTTAAATTCTATACAATATTCAATTGCAATTTTGGAAGGAGTTGCGACAAAATAATATAATGTTGGCATTTTGATTTTTTTTCGCTATGTTATTTTCCCTATTGGTTAATTAATTTTATATTGTCATAGATCAGATTTTTAAAGACATGGTGATATCAAATATGTTTTTTTAATTTTTTTATTTCCTTATCTTAAGATTTGGGGAAAATGGTCATTTGGATTTTTTTAATTCAGTTTTTATAAGTCTTCACAGCGGACTTGGATCTCTGATCAGTACTATGTTAAAAAAAAATGCATTGTATAGTAAAAAAATCAAGACTTTCTATGAAGTCCAACCAGGAGCTCGCCTTCATAGGATTGAAAGTGCCACTTAAAGGGCTGAAAAGCAGTGATTATGCTTGCTCACTGATGTTAGACATAGTTGCTTGAAGTATAGCAAAGTGGCACCTGTAATGTCAGCATCCCTGAATGCTTCCTGTTATGGCTGGCAATCAGGCAACACAGCGTGCAGTAATCAGCGCACATACAGAGATCTGGCAATAACCAAAAACAATAGGACGAGCTCTGAGACGTGGAATCTCTGTAGACTGCAGTACCTGATCTATCCTCACACAACTATAAGCAGCAGTGGATTGCGCCTATCACTACCTATGCAACTCGGCACTGCCTGAGGAGCTGACTAGCCTGAAGATAGAAATACAAGCCTGACTTACCTCAGAGAAATACCCCAAAGGAATAGGCAGCCCCCCACATATAATGACTGTTAGCAAGATGAAAAGACAAAACGTAGGAATGAAATAGATTCAGCAAAGTGAGGCCCGATATTCTAGACAGAGCGAGGATAGCAAAGAGAACTATGCAGTCTACAAAAAACCCTAAAACGAAAACCACGCAAAGGGGCAAAAAGACCCACCGTGCCGAACTAACAGCACGGCGGTGCACCCCTTTGCTTCTCAGAGCTTCCAGCAAAAGATAATAGCAAGCTGGACAGAAAAAACAGAAAACAAACTAGAAGCACTTATCTAGCAGAGCAGCAGGCCCAAGGAAAGATGCAGTAGCTCAGATCCAACACTGGAACATTGACAAGGAGCAAGGAAGACAGACTCAGGTGGAGCTAAATAGCAAGGCAGCCAACGAGCTCACCAAAACACCTGAGGGAGGAAGCCCAGAGACTGCAATACCACTTGTGACCACAAAAGTGAACTCAGCCACAGAATTCACAACAGTACCCCCCCCTTGAGGAGGGGTCACCGAACCCTCACCAGAACCCCCAGGCCGACCAGGATGAGCCACATGAAAGGCACGAACAAGATCTGGGGCATGGACATCAGAGGCAAAAACCCAGGAATTATCTTCCTGAGCATAACCCTTCCATTTGACCAGATACTGGAGTTTCCGTCTAGAGACACAAGAATCCAAAATCTTCTCCACAATATACTCCAATTCCCCCTCCACCAAAACAGGGGCAGGAGGCTCCACAGATGGAACCATAGGTGCCACGTATCTCCTCAACAACGACCTATGGAATACATTATGTATGGAAAAGGAGTCTGGGAGGGTCAGACGAAAAGACACCGGATTGAGAATCTCAGAAATCCTATACGGACCAATAAAACGAGGTTTAAATTTAGGAGAGGAAACCTTCATAGGAATATGACGAGAAGATAACCAAACCAGATCCCCAACACGAAGTCGGGGTCCCACACGGCGTCTGCGATTAGCGAAAAGCTGAGCCTTCTCCTGGGACAAGGTCAAATTGTCCACTACCTGAGTCCAGATCTGCTGCAACCTGTCCACCACAGAATCCACACCAGGACAGTCCGAAGACTCAACCTGTCCTGAAGAGAAACGAGGATGGAACCCAGAATTGCAGAAAAATGGAGAGACCAAGGTAGCCGAGCTGGCCCGATTATTAAGGGCGAACTCAGCCAACGGCAAAAATGACACCCAATCATCCTGGTCAGCGGAAACAAAACATCTCAGATATGTTTCCAAGGTCTGATTGGTTCGTTCGGTCTGGCCATTAGTCTGAGGATGGAAGGCCGAGGAGAAAGATAGGTCAATGCCCATCCTACCACAAAAGGCTCGCCAGAACCTCGAGACAAACTGGGAACCTCTGTCAGAAACAATATTCTCAGGAATGCCATGTAAACGAACCACATGCTGGAAGAACAAAGGCACCAAATCAGAGGAGGAAGGCAATTTAACCAAGGGCACCAGATGGACCATTTTAGAAAAGCGATCACAGACCACCCAAATGACCGACATTTTTTGAGAAACGGGAAGGTCAGAAATGAAATCCATCGAAATATGTGTCCAAGGCCTCTTCGGGACCGGCAAGGGCAAAAGCAACCCACTGGCACGTGAACAGCAGGGCTTAGCCCTAGCACAAATTCCACAGGACTGCACAAAAGCACGCACATCCCGTGACAGAGATGGCCACCAGAAGGGTCTAGCAACCAACTCCCTGGTACCAAAGATTCCTGGATGACCGGCCAGCACCGAACAATGAAGTTCAGAGATAACTTTACTAGTCCACCTATCAGGGACGAACAGTTTCTCGGCCGGACAACGATCAGGTTTATTAGCCTGAAATTTCTGCAACACTCTCCGCAAATCAGGGGAGATGGCAGACACAATGACTCCTTCCTTGAGGATACTCGCCGGCTCAGATAACCCCGGAGAGTCGGGCACAAAACTCCTAGACAGAGCATCCGCCTTCACATTTTTAGAGCCCGGAAGGTGTGAAATCACAAAATCAAAACGAGCAAAAAATAACGACCAACGGGCCTGTCTAGGATTCAAGCGCTTGGCAGACTCAAGATAAGTAAGGTTCTTATGATCAGTCAATACCACCACGCGATGCTTAGCACCCTCAAGCCAATGACGCCACTCCTCGAATGCCCACTTCATGGCCAGCAACTCTCGGTTGCCCACATCATAATTACGCTCAGCAGCAGAAAATTTCCTGGAAAAGAAAGCACATGGTTTGAACACTGAGCAACCAGAACCTCTCTGTGACAAAACCGCCCCTGCACCAATCTCAGAAGCATCAACCTCGACCTGGAACGGAAGAGAAACATCAGGTTGACACAACACAGGGGCACAGCAAAAACGACGCTTCAACTCCTGAAAAGCTTCCACGGCAGCAGAAGACCAATTAACCAAATCAGCACCCTTCTTGGTCAAATCGGTCAATGGTCTGGCAATGCTAGAAAAATTACAGATGAAGCGACGATAAAAATTAGCAAAGCCCAGGAATTTCTGCAGACTTTTTAGAGATGTCGGCTGAGTCCAATCCTGGATGGCCTGAACCTTAACCGAATCCATCTCGATAGTAGAAGGGGAAAAGATGAACCCCAAAAATGAAACTTTCTGCACACCGAAGAGACACTTTGATCCCTTCACGAACAAGGAATTAGCACGCAGTACCTGGAAAACCATTCTGACTTGCTTCACATGAGACTCCCAATCATCTGAGAAGATCAAAATGTCATCCAAGTAAACAATCAAGAATTTATCCAGATACTCACGGAAAATGTCATGCATAAAAGACTGAAAAACAGATGGAGCATTGGCAAGTCCGAACGGCATCACCAGATACTCAAAATGACCCTCGGGCGTATTAAATGCCGTTTTCCATTCATCTCCCTGCCTGATTCTCACCAGATTATACGCACCACGAAGATCAATCTTAGTAAACCAACTAGCCCCCTTAATCCGAGCAAACAAGTCAGAAATCAATGGCAAGGGATACTGAAACTTAACAGTGATCTTATTAAGAAGGCGGTAATCAATACACGGTCTTAGTGAACCATCCTTCTTGGCTACAAAAAAGAACCCTGCTCCCAATGGTGACGACGATGGGCGAATATGTCCCTTCTCCAGGGACTCCTTCACATAACTGCGCATAGCGGTGTGTTCAGGTACGGACAAATTAAATAAACGACCCTTAGGGAATTTACTACCAGGAATCAAATCGATAGCACAATCACAATTCCTATGCGGAGGTAGGGCATCAGACTTGGACTCTTCAAATACATCCTGAAAGTCAGACAAGAACTCTGGGATGTCAGAAGGAATGGATGACGAAATAGACAAAAATGGAACATCACCATGTACTCCCTGACAACCCCAGCTGGTTACCGACATAGAGTTCCAATCCAATACTGGATTATGGGTTTGTAGCCATGGCAACCCCAACACGACCACATCATGCAAATTATGCAGTACCAGAAAGCGAATAACTTCCTGATGTGCAGGAGCCATGCACATGGTCAGCTGGGCCCAGTACTGAGGCTTATTCTTGGCCAAAGGTGTAGCATCAATTCCTCTCAACGGAATAGGACACCGCAAAGGCTCCAAGAAAAATCCACAACGTTTAGCATAATCCAAATCCATCAGATTCAGGGCAGCGCCTGAATCCACAAACGCCATGACAGAATACGATGACAAAGAGCACATTAAGGTAATGGACAAAAGGAATTTGGACTGTACAGTACCAATAACGGCAGAGCTATCGAACCGCCTAGTGCGTTTAGGACAATTAGAAATAGCATGAGTAGAATCACCACAATAGAAACACAGTCTGTTCAGACGTCTGTGTTCTTGCCGTTCTACTTTAGTCATAGTCCTGTCGCACTGCATAGGCTCAGGTTTACTCTCAGACAATACCGCCAGATGGTGCACAGATTTACGCTCGCGCAAGCGACGACCGATCTGAATGGCCAAGGACATAGACTCATTCAAACCAGCAGGCATAGGAAATCCCACCATTACATCCTTAAGAGCTTCAGAGAGACCCTTTCTGAACAAAGCCGCTAGTGCAGATTCATTCCACAGAGTGAGTACTGACCACTTCCTAAATTTCTGACAATATACTTCTACATCATCCTGACCCTGGCATAAAGCCAGCAGATTTTTCTCAGCCTGATCCACTGAATTAGGCTCATCGTAAAGCAATCCCAGCGCCTGGAAAAATGCATCAACATTACTCAATGCAGAATCTCCTGGTGCAAGAGAAAACGCCCAGTCCTGTGGGTCGCCGCGCAAAAAAGAAATAATAATCAAAACCTATTGAATAGGATTACCAGAAGAATGAGGTTTCAAGGCCAAAAATAGCTTACAATTATTTCTGAAGCTCAGGAACTTAGTTCTGTCACCAAAAAACAAATCAGGAATCGGAATTCTTGGTTCTAGCATCGATTTCTGATCAATAGTATCTTGAATCTTTTGTACATTTACAACGAGATTATCCATTGAGGAGCACAGAGCCTGAATATCCATGTCCACAGCTGTGTCCTGAAGCACTCTAATGTCTAGGGGAAAAAAAAGACTGAAGACAGAGCTAAGAAAAAAAAATGATGTCAGGATTTCTTTTTTCCCTCTATTGGGAATCATTGGTTTGGCTCCTTGTACTGTTATGGCTGGCAATCAGGCAACACAGCGTGCAGTAATCAGCGCACATACAGAGATCTGGCAATAACCAAAAACAATAGGACGAGCTCTGAGACGTGGAATCTCTGTAGACTGCAGTACCTGATCTATCCTCACACAACTATAAGCAGCAGTGGATTGCGCCTATCACTACCTATGCAACTCGGCACTGCCTGAGGAGCTGACTAGCCTGAAGATAGAAATACAAGCCTGACTTACCTCAGAGAAATACCCCAAAGGAATAGGCAGCCCCCCACATATAATGACTGTTAGCAAGATGAAAAGACAAAACGTAGGAATGAAATAGATTCAGCAAAGTGAGGCCCGATATTCTAGACAGAGCGAGGATAGCAAAGAGAACTATGCAGTCTACAAAAAACCCTAAAACGAAAACCACGCAAAGGGGCAAAAAGACCCACCGTGCCGAACTAACAGCACGGCGGTGCACCCCTTTGCTTCTCAGAGCTTCCAGCAAAAGATAATAGCAAGCTGGACAGAAAAAACAGAAAACAAACTAGAAGCACTTATCTAGCAGAGCAGCAGGCCCAAGGAAAGATGCAGTAGCTCAGATCCAACACTGGAACATTGACAAGGAGCAAGGAAGACAGACTCAGGTGGAGCTAAATAGCAAGGCAGCCAACGAGCTCACCAAAACACCTGAGGGAGGAAGCCCAGAGACTGCAATACCACTTGTGACCACAGAAGTGAACTCAGCCACAGAATTCACAACAGCTTCCCATCCTCCAATTCCTCAGCAGAGATGCCAACTCATTCATTGCCCCATCCCTCTGCCCGTGAGTCTTCCACCTCCTGCTCCTTTCCGAGGTCTGTGCATGCATGAAAGGTCTCCAGGCACTGTGCTTAGGGTGCATGCACCTGTGGCCCCAGGAAACACTTATTATTTAAGGCGCATCCACCTATTTTGAGCAATGTGCTTAGTCAGTTGTCTGCATGCTTGCTAGTTCTCGGGTCTCCCGTGCTCCTATTTAAGTTAACCCATCCTGTCTATCAATGCTTGCCTGTATCACAGTTGTATTTTCCAGTATACCAGCCCTGTCTACATGCACCTGCCATACCAGTCTGTATACCAGCCATACCTTCCTGCACCTGCCGTGCTAGTCTGTATACCAATCATTAATGAGAATAATTTCCTCTATTATCCAATATACTATAGATGGAATCCATAGATAAAATAATTTATTTAAAGGAAATCTGTTACAAGGTTTTTACCACCTAATCTGAGAGCAGCATAATCTGAGGGCAGATACCATAATTTCTGTGATGTGTCACTTATTGGTCTGCTTGGTGTAGTATTTATACAATCACTATTTTATCAGCACCAGGAGATATCATTAGAGGACTACTTGGTCTTCTGCTAGATAGTTCAACCACACAGTCACCACTGATTGGCAACTTTCTGTAAATGCACAGTATACACAGAAAGCCGCATATCAGTGGTATAGGTTAGATTGTACAGAGCTCAGCATTAGGAGAACTGGTAGATCTACAGCAGAGAATACAATATGTAATCAAAACTGCAACACACTGTAAAGTGATACATCACTAGTATCATGGTAACTGCCAGTATATTATGCTATTCTTAGATGAAGTAGCATAACCCTGGTGAGAGATTCCCATTATTTGTGTTTTCCACTTTGGGCAACCCCTTTGTAATTACAGGCCCCCAGAATTACAAATACTTCAAGTTTCCCTGCAGATCCACCATTCATCAGTAATTAAACTGTCTTAAAACATTCTCTATCTCTCATTATTCTGGCATTTGGCAAATGTTAATAATTATGGTAATCCTAAGTGACCTAAAACGGGAAAGGTTTACTCTGATTTCATGTCAGATATTGAGAAGAACATGGATATGTGTCTTTTTATATAGTGTTTGTAAACTTCTGGTTTCAACTGTACATGATGTATATCAACAACAGTGGGCAATCTGTATATGATACTGTAGAAAATAATGCTGTATGAATCCATCTTGTGCTTTAGTAAAGGATAGGGAAACTTAATGATTGCCCCAGGGTCGTATTTGCCTCTAGGCACTTGAGGGCACGTGCCTAGGGCGGGAGGATGCTGGGGAGCGGCACCCAAGCAAGTTTTTTTCTGTTTTTTTTTATTAAAGTCCGGGGTCATCTTCTGACCGACTGCCCCCACGGCCGCCAAACCACCTGAAGACATCATACTCACCCTACTCCAGCGATGCCTGGTCTCAGCGCCAGCAGCTAATCCTGTGTGAGCGGTCACGTGGTACCGCTCATTAAGGTGATGAATATGGAAACATATTCATGACCTTAATGAGCGGTACCACGTGACCGCTCACGCAGGAAGAAGGTGCTGCGCTGGGATAGAGATTGAGGGATGTTCGGTGCGTTGTGGGAAAAGTGAGTATGACAGCCAGGGAGGACGGGGGGAGGATGAAGGAGGACGGGGAGCTGAGCCATGCAAGATGGGAGGAGGGAGCTGAGCCATGCATACAGGATGGGAGGGGGGTGAGATGAGCCATGCACACAGGATGGGAGGGGGGAGATGAGTAATGCATACAGGATGGGAAGGGAGGTGAGATGAGCCATGTACACAGGATGGGGGGTGAGATGAGTCATGCACACAGGATGGGAAGGTGGGGTGAGATGAGCCATGCACACAGGATGGGAGGGAGAAGATTAGCAATGCACACAGGATGGGGGGGTGAGATGAGCCATGCATACAGGATGGGAGGGGGGAGATGAGCCATGCATACAGGATTGGAGGGGGGTGAGATGAGCCATGCACACAGGATTGGAGGGGGGAGATGAGCCATGCACACAGATGGGAGGGGGGTGAGATGAGCCATGCACACAGGATGGGAGGGGGGTGAGATGAGCCATGCATACAGGATGGGAGGGGGGTGAGATGAGCCATGCATATAGGATTAGAGGGGGTGAGATGAGCCATGCATACAGGATGGGAGGGGGGTGAGATAAGCCATGCATACAGGATGGGAGGGGGGTGAGATGAGCCATGCACACAAGATTGGAGGGGGGAGATGAGCCATGCACACAAGATGGGGGGAGATGAGCCATGCATAGAGGATGGGAGAGGGGTGAGATGAGCCATGCATACAGGATGGGAGGGGGGTGAGATGAGCCATGCACACAAGATGGGAGGGGGGAGATGAGCCATGCACAGAGGGTGGGAGGGGGGTGAGATGAGCCATGCACACAGGATGGGAGGGGGGTGAGATGAGCCATGCATACAGGATGGGAGGGGGTGAGATGAGCCATGCATAGAGGATGGGGGGGTGAGATGAGCCATGCATACAGGATGTGGGGGTGAGATGAGCCATGCACACAAGATGGGAGGGGGAGATGAGCCATACATAGAGGATGGAGGGGGTGAGATGAGCCATGCATACAGGATGGGAGGGGGGTGAGATGAGCCATGCATACAGGATGGGAGGGGGGAGATGAGCCATGCATACAGGATTGGAGGGGGGTGAGATGATCCATGCACACAGGATGGGAGAGGGGTGAGATGAGCCATGTATACAGGATGGGAGGGGGTGAGATGAGCCATGCATACAGGAAGGGAGGGGGGTGAGATGAGCCATGCATAGAGGATGGGAGGGGGGTGAGATGAGCCATGCACACAAGATGGGAGAGGGGAGATGAGCCATGCATAGAGGATGGGAGAGGGGTGAGATGAGCCATGCATACAGGAAGGGAGGGGGGTGAGATGAGCCATGCATAGAGGATGGGAGGGGGGTGAGATGAGCCATATATACAGGATGGGAGGGGGTGAGATGAGCCATGCATACAGGAAGGGAGGGGGGTGAGATGAGCCATGTATACAGGATGGGAGGGGGTGAGATGAGCCATGCATACAGGAAGGGAGGGGGGTGAGATGAGCCATGCATAGAGGATGGGAGGGGGGTGAGATGAGCCATGTATACAGGATGGGAGGGGGTGAGATGAGCCATGCATACAGGAAGGGAGGGGGGTGAGATGAGCCATGCATAGAGGATGGGAGGGGGGTGAGATGAGCCATGCACACAAGATGGGAGAGGGGAGATGAGCCATGCATAGAGGATGGGAGAGGGGTGAGATGAGCCATGCATACAGGTTGGGAGGGGGGTGAGATGAGCCATGCACACAAGATGGGAGGGGGAGATGAGCCATGCACAGAGGGTGGGAAGGGGTGAGATGAGCCATGCATACAGGATGGGAGAGGTGTGAGATGAGCCATGCACACAGGATGGGAGGGGGGTGAGATGAGCCATGCATACAGGATGGGAGGGGGTGAGATGATCCATGCATACAGGAGGGGGGTGAGATGAGCCATGCACACAGGATGGGGAGAGATGAGCCATGCATAGAGGAGGGGGGTGAGATGAGCCATGCACACAGGATGGGGAGAGATGAGCCATGAATACAGGATGCGAGGGGGGAGATGAGCCATGCATGCAGGATGGGAGGGGGGTGAGATGAGCCATGCATATAGGATGGGAGGAGGGGGCGTGAGATGAGCCATGCATATGAGAGGGGGTGAGATGAGCCATGTACACGGGATGGGGGGAGAGATGAGCCATGCACACAGGATGGGAGGGGGGAGATGAGCCATGCATACAGGATGGGAGGGGGTGAGATGAGCAATGCACACAAGATGGGAGGGGGAGATGAGCCATACATAGAGGATGGGAGGGGGTGAGATGAGCCATGCATACAGGATGGGAGGGGGGTGAGATGAGCCATGCATACAGGATAGGAGGGGGGAGATGAGCCATGCATACAGGATTGGAGGGGGGTGAGATGTTCCATGCACACAGGATGGGAGAGGGGTGAGATGAGCCATGTATACAGGATGGGAGGGGGGTGAGATGAGCCAAGCATACAGGAAGGGAGGGGGGTGAGATGAGCCATGCATACAGGATGGGAGGGGGTGAGATGAGCCATGCATAGAGGATGGGAGGGGGGTGAGATGAGCCATGCACACAAGATGGGAGAGGGGAGATGAGCCATGCATAGAGGATGGGAGAGGGGTGAGATGAGCCATGCATACAGGATGGGAGGGGGTGAGATGAGCCATGCACACAAGATGGGAGGGGGAGATGAGCCATGCACAGAGGGTGGGAGGGGGTGAGATGAACCATGCATACAGGATGGGAGAGGGGTGAGATGAGCCATGCACACAGGATGGGAGGGGGGTGAGATGAGCCATGCATACAGGATGGGAGGGGGTGAGATGATCCATGCATACAGGAGGGGGGTGAGATGAGCCATGCACACAGGATGGGGGGAGATGAGCCATGCATAGAGGATGGGAGGGGGTAGAGATGAGCCATGAATACAGGATGCGAGGGGGGAGATGAGCCATGCATACAGGATGGGAGGGGTGTGAGATGAGCCATGCATATAGGATGGGAGGAGGGGGAGTGAGATGAGCCATGCATATGAGAGGGGGTGAGATGAGCCATGCACACGGGATCGGGGGAGAGATGAGCCATGCACACAGGATGGGAGGGGGGAGATGAGCCATACATACAGGATCGGAGGGGGGCGAGAAGAGCTATTCACACAGGATGGGAGGGGGGGTGAGATGAGCCATTCACACAGGATGGGGGGTGAGATGAGCCATGCACACAGGATGGGAGGGGGGTAGATGAGCCATGCATACAGGATGGGAGGGGGGCGATGAGCCATGCATACAAGATGGAAGGGGGGAGATGAGCCATGCATACAAGATGGGAGGGAGAGATGAGCCATGCATAGAAGATGAGAGGGGCGGCATTATACAGTATGGAGCATCATATGTGGCTATTATACAGTATGGAGCATCATGTGTGGCCATTATACAGTATGGAGCATTATGCGGGGTTATTATACAGTATGGAGCATCATGTGTGGCCATTATACCATACAGAGCACTGTGTGGCCATTATACAGTATGGAGCATCATGTGTGGCCATTATACAGTATTGAACATCATGTAGGGCCATTATACAGTATGGAGCATCATGTGTGGCCATTATACCGTATAGAGCACTATGTGTCCATTATACAGTATGGAGCGTCATGTGTGGCCATTATACAGTATAGAGCACTGTGTGGTCATTATACAGTATGGAACACTGGGTGGTCATTATACAGTAAGGTGCACTGTGTGGCCATTATACAGTATGGAGCATCATGTGTGGCCATTATACAGTATGGAGTATCATGTGTGGTCATTATACAGTATAGAGCACTATGTGGCCATTATACAGTATGGAGCATCATGTGGAGCCATTATACAGTATAGAGCACTGTGTGGCAATTATACTGTATGCAGCATCATGTGGGGCCATTATACAGTATGGAGCATCATGTGGGGTCGTTATACAGTATGGAGCAATGTGTGGTCATATTTTTTTGTTTATAATTATTGTTTATGAAACAGTGTGATCAGCAGTACTAAATGGGTGTGGTTGGGGTGTGGATATGGGTGTGACTAGTTGTGAAATGGGTGTGGTCAGAGGCATGGCCTAAAATTTGCCGCGGCGCACGTCGCATGCTGCAAATTTTGACCCTCTTTTCCTTCTTCAAAATTTGAGAGGTATGATACCGCATTTGCCAGATCGCGTCAAGTGCCACAAATGTCCGCAAATCCCATAGGGAATGAATGAGGCCGAACGCAGTGTTGCCGTAAGTGATCTGTTACGTGGCAGATGCGGAAAAACTGCCGGAACTGCTGCAAAAGGCTCCTTTCACATCAGCGATCCTTGCCAAAGTCACTGCCAATAGTGTCATACTCACCAATGGGGGAGGCAGCACTAAAAGTGCCTAGTGCAGCATAAACTCTAAATATGGCCCTGGATAGCCGCCTTGTCTAAATTATTTTTCTAAACCAGACAAATGTTCTAACTGCTTAGCGCTATAAGTATTAAACTCTAATTCCATAAAAATAGTTCATAGTATGTACCATGTGTGGGTTAGACTTTTTTCTGCCTAAGAAGGGAATCAAAAGAAACTGTAAAGTCTTTATTTTCAGGTACATTACACTTATGTATATGTTTAAATCCCATGCCAATATGTAAAGAAGCGAAAATCTGACATGTATAGTGAGTTGCACAAAATTTGTCACGCTATCCTTTTATCCTTTTTTTCATCTTATAAATTGACATGTATAGTCAAAGGAGGAAAGTTGCAAATACTGAATGAAGCCAGAATAATATTTGGAGATAATACAGCATGCATTTTCCTGAGGTTTTGTATAGAAATATTAATTGGCAAATTAATATTATTTTTTTTCTCTTTAGGCCAGAGGTTAATCTAAAGAAATATGCTGGCTGTCTGAAGGATATTGAAGTCTCCAGAACACCATACAACTTACTTAGCAGCTCTGATTACATAGGATTAACTAAAGGTTGTGCTACTGAGGTAGGTTTGTCTGCATCACGTTTTTCTTAACGAGGTTGTCCACTACTTTTTCATTGATTACCTATCCTTAGGCAGCTGGAAGTCCTCACTTGCTGAGATGGCCATCTTCTGGTAATGGAGGAGGCTTTGTACTACACATTCACATTCTATTCAAATCAATAGGAGGCGGATGTGCAGTACCAAGCCTCAGCCACTACCAAAACACAACAATCTCCACAAGCGAGTTCTTCCGGCCAGCGACCAACACCGAGAATCGCTGGGGGTGCCGAGTGTTCGACCTCTGACGATCAGACATTAAATATCCTAAGGATAGATTTCTATATGTCTATATTTTTATCTTTGTATGTCTGCAATTTTGATCTTACAATGTATTTTAAAAGTAGGTAATAAAGAACAATAGTTATTTATTATTGCATTAGCACCTATTGTTGTCAAGTGTTGTGTCCTGCACCTTTTTTTTATTTTCACGAAATTCATATTTCCATTTGTGCCTTTTTGAAGTCTATTTTTGTGTGCTCACCTGTGTTTTTTTCATGTGTGCCAAATTAGGCAATGTTTAGGGTTTCTAGATATTTTTGCCGGATTCCTGAAAATATGAAAGCAGAGCCAGGTCTAATTATCTTACGCATTCGGTTCCAAGCTCCATGCTAAAAGTAGTTTTCCTCTGATATGACAAAACATTTCAGAATTAAACATAAATATATGCAATGATGGAGACTCTCTGATTCAAACTTAAGCTAAGGATAAAAGATAACATCAGCTTACCAGTGCAGGTAATTGAATAATCCTAGCGGGGGGAAGGTTCACGGAAGAGACCATGAGACGTTTCCCAGGTAAAAACACTTATATAGGAAGTGAGATATTCAGCCATTACAGAGGAAATAATCTTTCTTAACCCCTTCATGACCTGGGATTTTTCGTTTTTCCGTGTTCGTTTTTCACTCCCCTCCTTCCCAGAGCCATAACTTTTTTATTTTTCCGTGAATTTGGCCATGTGAGGGCTTATTTTTTGTGGGACGAGTTGTACCTTTGATCAACATCATTGGTTGTAGCATGTCGTGTACTAGAAAATGGGAAAAAAATTCCAAGTGCGGTGAAATTGCAAAAAAAGTGCAATCCCACACTTGTTTTTTGTTTGGCTTTTTTGCTAGGTTCACTAAATGCTAAAACTAACCTGCCATTATGATTCTCCAGGTCAGTACGAGTTCGTAGACACCAAACATGACTAGGTTATTTTTTATCTAAGTGGTGAAAAAAAATTCCAAACTTTGCTAAAAAAAAAAAAAAAGCGCCATATTCCGATACTCGTAGCGTCTCCATTTTTCGTGATCTTGGATTGTTTGAGGGCTTATTTTTTGCGTGCTGAGATGACGTTTTTAATGATAGCATTTTGGTGCAGATACGTTCTTTTGATCGCCCGTTATTGCATTTTAATGCAATGTCGTGGCGACCTAAAAAACGTAATTCTGGCGTTTCGAATTTTTTTCTCGCTACGCCGTTTAGCGATCAGGTTAATGCTTTTTTTTAATTGATAGATCGGGTGATTCTGAGCGTGGCGATACCAAATATGTGTAGATTTGATTTTTTTTTATTGATTTACTTTGATTGGGGCGAAAGGGGGGTGATTTAAACTTTTATATTTTTTTTATTTTTTTCACATTTTTTTTAACTTTTTTTTTTTACTTTTGCCATGCTTCAATAGCCTCCATAGGAGGCTAGAAGCAGGCACAACGCGATCGGCTCTGCTACATAGCAGCGATCTGCTGATTGCTGCTATGTAGCAGAAATGGAGGTGTGCTGTGAGCGCCGACCACAGGGTGGCGCTCACAGCCACCGATGATCAGTAACCATAGAGGTCTCAAGGACCTCTATGGTTACAATGGAGAAGCATCGCCGACCCCCGATCATGTGACGGGGGTCGGCGATGACGTCATTTCCGGCCGCCCGGCCGGATGCGGTAGTTAAATGCCGCTGTCTGCGTTTGACAGCGGCATTTAACTAGTTAATAGGTGCGGGCAGATCGCAATTCTGCTCGCGCCTATTACGGGCACATGTCAGCTGTTCAAAACAGCTGGCATGTCCCGGCTTTGATGCGGGCTCACCGCGGAGCCCTGCATCAAAGCAGGGGATCTGACCTCAGACGTACTATCCCGTCCGAGGTCAGATAGGGGTTAAAAACATTATTGATATCCCTAAAATATATAGGAAAGATTAAAAATATAAACACTTGTCCAACACGTTTCAAGCATTACATGTTCTTAGACATAGCACTTCAGAATGAAACATTAATATACTTTCAACGATGGAGTCAGTCTCTGATTCAAACTGCCTGTGATTCATTTCAGACTTAGTCCTTATTCATTATCGTATAGATCTATGTAATAGAATATGCAGTATTGTAGATACCATACATTGAGAGAAAGCATAGGAAAATATTTCCTTTGGGACACTTTTGTTAAATATCTAACACCTCCATCAATAACTTCAGTACAAAGCATTTATGTCATCTAATGGACTAAAATTTGTAATTGAACCTCCATGAAATACGAAGACGTCCAACGGTGGTAATATGTCAGTATCATCAAGCAGGTTTCAATCAAAGTCATTATTAGTAATCAAAAGCTTCAACAATTTTGTGCTACTTTCTAAAGGTCCTGTCCTACACCTGCACAATGCTTCTTACTCCCTTTCAAGTAGAAAGCTCCCTAAGCTATGATTTTCTTGTGCAAGATGCTCGTTCTGAACCAAACCAGTCAGACCTATTTATTAGACCACTGGAGGAAGTCATCCTAACCCCACGACTTGCTAATGGTATTTGAAGAGAAACTTACCCAGCAAACGTGAAAAACACATCTAGAAATAAACACAAGTCTTGACGAGCTGCTATATTTAATGTAGAGTTTCTAAGCAATGCTCTTCATCACAAATCTCAAAGAAAAAAAGGGTCTTTGAAGGCCTAGACAATTTTACACAATATCTGACAAATTTGTGTTTTGAAGATTTGAAGTTTAGTTTCCAGAGCTAAAAAAGCATTAAATTATTTTTCTATCAAGACATGATATTTGTTTTTTTATTTATTAGGCTAGTTTCACACTAGCATTTTGCTGATCTGCGGAGGGCTGCGAACTTCCTCCGTGAAGCCCCGCCCTCAGCCGCACCTCCACCGCTAGCTCCGCCTACTTCTGCATGCGCCCGGCATGCGGCCTGCGTACCTATCTTTAAGATTAGGTACGCAGGTCGTGCAGCTGTATGCGGATGCTTCCGCATGCATCGTTTTGATGATGTGGAGAAAAAAAAAATTGCTACAAGCTGCGTCCTACGCTGGTCACCGCATTGTCAAAACGATGCATGCGGAAGCATCCGCATATAGCGGCACGACCTGTGTACCTAATGTTAAAGATAGGTACGCAGGCCACATGCATGCCGCATGCAGAAGTAGGCGGAGCTAGCGGCAGAGGTGAGACCGAGGGCGGGGCCTCATGGAGAAAGTCCGCAGCCCTCCGCAGATCAGCAAAACGCGAATGTGAAACCGGCCTGAGGCAAAAATAAAAATTTTACAAAAGCTTTAAGCATAAATCTGTTAAAACTAATATCGCTATAAAAAGATAGACTGCCAAAAATACTCTCATACTTTTCCTTATACATACAGGGCATAGAATATGAAGCTCAAACTATCCTTTTGTAGAGAGTTAGCGTATAATATCTCATGTATGCAGCAGAAGTGCAGTTTTATGAGAATGACCAAAACTCACAGTGATGTATGATTTGGATTGTGTTAGGTTTTAAGATGCTATTGTAAGCTTTGTCATTTTGATGTGTTTTTCTTCAACAGACATTGATTTATAGGTATCAGATGAGTTCATCAATCCACGTAGGATAGACTTCAAGTCGAATCTCCTTAGATTTACAGGTCCCATGAATTATAACACTTTGCAATTTGGTTCACAAGGATTGCCAAAATAAATAATGGTGCCCTTAATACACTGTTGAAGACTCAGAGACCAGGCTAAAAGTGTACGGGGTAGCAGCACAGTGTTCCCCATAATGCCTTACAGCTATCATATCACACAGTCTAAAGTAGCCAATCAGGGGCCTATCATAGCCATTTTAAAAATTGAGGGATGTCCAAGTAATACCATTTTAGGATTTTACAGTATAGGGATAGGAGATCAGAGTGCACACCTAATTCCACATAAGACCTACATCGGATTGTGGTATACTGTTGGAGTGCTGAAGCAATGCAAAGACAAGGAGGGAACTGCACCCATACTCAAATTAAATTTTAGCTACCATTTCCTATGGTGTTGATGATGCTAAATGTTTTTATGCAAGAGTAAAAAATAAAAAAAGAACACTAAGATGGTCAGAAGCAATTACATCTGGAAATCTGAAGTAAGATGTAAAATAAAATTAAAAGAAACACTGATTAAAACATGATTTTCCAAGATGCTTGGAAGACACAGCATAGCTTAAAGATCTGCTTGGACTTTCTGTTAGTATAATCCAATAACTCTTGCAGTAGTTAATTAAACTTATTTTTCAGACTGAACTTCTTTGAAAAAAAACAAAACAGAGATTTATAATCCTGTTACATCTCATTCGCAGCCGGTTTACAGCATTACTATAATATCTGTATTCTTTTCAGCAGAGATCATTTCACATAGTTTATGGATTAGGTTTCTGATGAAGGTTGTAAAACAACTTTATTATAAGCAACAAATAATAAGATAGCACTGTCATGTATCTACTTATGCAGACGCAATCATTCTTTTCCAATAGGCTTTTATTAATTTACTCTGTGTGGTATATTTACTATATTGGGACAATGATTGACTCTGTATTCTTGTACAGATCAAGGTCACTAAATAATGGATGGCATTAATAATTATAATTATAAATATCATCACCAACCTTAGCATTTTTATCTTCATTAGAACCATCTAAGCTCAGTTTACTGTATTATTCATTTTACTGAGTAGTAAGAATCTGTATAGAGATTCCCTTTTTCACTCATAGAATTGAGTTATCATATGTGTCAAGAATAGGATATAAGGGCCAATAAGCACCATGTCCTGCTTCTTTCCAAGATTTGTTCTGGTGTTAAGCAGTACCTAGAGCAAACATGGCTTTACTTAAATTTTTGTGATGAGACTCTCCCCTGTGACTATGTCCCTAATAACACAATGTTATAGATTTTGTTGGCAGTGTATTTGTATACAATTTATAGGCAGTTCTGTCTTTTCTACCTTCTGGTGATCATCAGATGCAGGGCTGTTGTGAATTCTGCTTTTGGGCTCCCTCCAAGGGTTGTAGGTGGTAATGCTGTTGTCTCTGGGCTGCAGTCCTGGACATGTGTATCTACTGATTGCAGTTCTGACTGGAGTATTTAGGTTTGCAGGACTCTTTAGTCCTTGCCAGTTGTCAATGTTTCTTGGGAAGGATTTGATCTCTGTCTGGCTTCTCCTGCTTAGCTGCCAATTCAGCAAAGATAAGTGTCTGTTTCTTTTTCTATGGCACACAAGCTGTGTGCTTGTTTTTGATTGTGTTCCTGCTCTGAGTTTAGTAGTCTCTGGAGTTGCAGATATACGTTCCACGTCTTTAGTTAGATGGAGGAATTTTTGTATAATCTGCTGTGGATATTTTTGGAAGGGTTTTAATACTGACCGCACAGAACTCTGTCCTATCCTTTCCTATTTTAGCTAGAGCGGCCTCTTGTGCTAAATCCTGTTTTCTGACTGTGTGTGTCTTTCCTCTCCTACTCACAGCCAATATTTGTGGGGGGCTGCCTATCCTTTGGGGTTCTGCTCTGAGGCAAGATAGTATTCCTATTTCATTCTTTAGGGGTATTTAGTCCTCCGGCTGTGACGGGGTGTCTAGGGCTTGTTAGGTACACCCCACGGCTACTTCTAGTTGAGGTGTTAAGATCAGGATTTGCGGTCAGTATAGTTACCACCTACTCCAGTGAAAGTTTTCATGTTGCTCCAAGGTCACCGGATCATAACAGTACAACTGGCCAATAATGAGTTAAATGCATCTCAGAAGAAGGGTGTTGAGCCATTTTTTTTTCTTCAGTCTGCTTTATCTTCTCTTCCCTCTTTATCTCTGGGTGGCTGAGGAGCCTTGTGCAAGCATGGATGTTCAGGAATTAGTTTCTCGTGTAGACCAGCTTGCTGCTAGGGTACAGGGTATTTCTGATTATATTGTTCAAACTCCTGTTTTAGAGCCGAAGATTCCTACTCCTGATTTGTTTTTTGGAGACAGGTCCAAATTTTTGAGTTTTAAAAACAACTGTAAACTATTTTTTGCTCTGAGACCTCGATCCTCTGGTGATTCCATTCAGCAGGTTAAAATCGTCATCTCCCTGCTGCGTGGCGACCCGCAGGATTGGGCGTTTTCCCTGGAATCTGGGAATCCGGCTTTGCTTAATGTAGACTCCTTTTTTCAGGCTTTAGGATTATTAAATGATGAACCTAATTACGTGGATCAAGCTGAGAAGACCTTGTTGGCCCTGTCTCAGGGTCAAGAGGCGGCAGAATTGTATTGTCAGAAATTCAGAAAATGGTCTGTGTTGACTAAATGGAATAATGATGCTTTGGCGGCAATTTTCAGAAAGGGTCTTTCTGAATCCATTAAAGATGTTATGGTGGGGTTTCCCATGCCTTCCGGTCTGAGTGATTCTATGTCTCTGGCCATTCAGATTGACCGGCGCTTACGGGAGCGCAGAACTGTGCACGCTGTGGCATTGTTCTCAGAGCAGACTCCTGAGCCAATGCAGTGTGATAGGATTCTGTCTAAAACAGAACAACAAGGATTCAGACGTCAGAATAGGTTGTGTTATTATTGTGGCGACGCTTCTCATGTCATTTCAGTCTGCCCTAAGCGGACAAAGAGGAACGCTAGTTCATTTACCATCAGTACTGTACAACCTAAATTTCTGTTATCCATGTCCTTGATCTGCTCATTGTCATCATTTTCTGTCATGGCGTTTGTGGATTCAGGCACCGCCTTGAACTTAATGGACTTTGAGTTTGCCAGGTGTTGTGGTTTTCCCTTGCAGCCTTTGCAGAACCTTATTCCTTTAAGGGGCATTGATGCTACACCCTTGGCTAAAAATAAGCCCCAGTTTTGGACACAGGTGACCATGCGCATGGCGCCAGCCCATCAGGAAGATTGTCGATTTCTGGTGTTGCATAATTTGCATGATGCTATCGTGCTGGGTTTTCCGTGGTTGCAGGTACATAATCCTGTGTTGGATTGGAAGTCCATGTCTGTGACTAATTGGGGTTGTCAGGGGGTTCATAATGATGTTCCTTTGATGTCAATCTCCTATTCTTCCTCTTCTGAAATTCCAGAGTTTTTGTCTGATTTTCAGGATGTATTCAATGAGCCCAAGTCCAGTTTCCTTCCACCGCACAGCGACTGCGATTGTGCTATTGACTTGATTCCAGGCTGCAAGTTTCCTAAGGGTCGACTTTTCAACCTGTCTGTGCCTGAACATACCGCTATGCGGAGCTATATTAAGGAGTCTTTGGAGAAAGGGCATATTCGCCATCTTCTTCACCATTGGGAGCGGGGCTCTTTTTTGTTGCTAAAAAAGATGGTTCCTTGAGACCCTGTATTGATTATCGCCTCTTGAATAAATTCACGGTCAAGTTTCAATACCCTTTACCTTTGCTTACCGATTTGTTTGCTAGGATTAATGGAGCTAGTTGGTTTACGAAGATTGACCTTTGGGGGGCCTATAATCTTGTTCGTGTTAAGCAGGGTGATGAATCGAAAACTGCGTTTAACACGCCCGAAGGCCATTTTGAATACCTTGTGATGCCATTCGGGCTCACTAATGCTCCATCTGTTTTTCAGTCCTTCATGCATGATATTTTCCGGACTTATATTGATAAGTTCTTAATTGTATATTTGGATGATATTTTGATTTTTTCCGATGATTGGGAGTCTCATGTGGAACAGGTCAGGATGGTATTTCAGATCCTTCGTGACAATGCCCTGTTTGTGAAAGGGTCTAAATGTCTCTTTGGGGTGCAGAAGGTTTCTTTTTTGGGCTTTATTTTTTCTCCCTCGTCTATAGAGATGGATCCGGTTAAGGTTCAGGCCATTCATGATTGGATTCAGCCCACATCCATGAAGAGCCTTCAGAAATTTTGGGGTTTTGCAAATTTTTATCGCCGTTTCATTGCTAATTTTTCCAGCGTGGTTAAACCCTTGACCGATTTGACGAAGAAAGGCGCTGATGTGGCGAATTGGTCCTCTGTGGCTGTCTCTGCCTTTCAGGAGCTTAAACGTCGATTTACTTCTGCTCCGGTGTTGCGCCAACCGGATGTTTCTCTTCCGTTTCAGGTTGAGGTTGACACTTCTGAGATTGGGGCAGGGGCCGTTTTGTCTCAGAGGGATCCTGTTGGTTCCTTAATGAAACCGTGTGCCTTCTTTTCCCGTAAGTTTTCACCTGCTGAATGCAATTATGATGTCGGCAATCGGGAGTTGGCTATGAAGTGGGCATTTGAGGAGTGGCGACATTGGCTTGAGGGAGCTAAGCACCGTATTGTGGTCTTGACCGATCATAAGAATTTGATTTACCTTGAGTCTACCAAACGGCTGAATCCTAGACAGGCTCGATGGTCCTTGTTTTTTTCCTGTTTTGATTTTGTGGTCTCCTACCTTCCGGGTTCTAAGAACATTAAGGCTGATGCCCTCTCTAGGAGTTTTTCGCCTGATTCTCCTGAGGTCTTAGAACCGGTCGGTATTCTGAAAGAAGGGGTGGTCCTTTCTGCCATTTCCCCTGATTTACGACGGGTTCTTCAGGAATTTCAGGCTGACAAACCTGACCGCTGTCCTGTGGGGAAACTGTTTGTTCCTGACAGATGGACTAGTAGAGTGATTTCTGAGGTTCACTGTTCCGTGTTGGCTGGTCATCCTGGCATTTTTGGTACCAGAGACTTGGTTGGTAGGTCCTTTTGGTGGCCTTCTTTGTCGCGTAATGTGCGTTCTTTTGTGCCGTCCTGTGGGACTTGTGCGCGGGCCAAGCCTTGTTGTTCCCGTACTGGTGGGTTGCTTTTGCCATTGCCGGTCCCAGAGAGGCCCTGGACGCATATTTCTATGGATTTTATTTCCGATCTTCCGGTTTCCCAGAGGATGTCGGTTATCTGGGTTGTTTGTGACCGGTTCTCTAAGATGGTTCATTTGGTGCCTTTGCCTAAATTGCCTTCCTCTTCGGATTTGGTTCCGTTGTTTTTTCAGCATGTGGTCCGTTTGCATGATATTCCGGAGAATATTGTGTCCGACAGAGGTTCCCAGTTTGTTTCTAGATTTTGGCGGGCCTTTTGTGCTAGGCTGGGCATTGATTTGTCTTTTTCTTCTGCGTTTCATCCTCAGACAAATGGTCAGACCGAGCGAACTAATCAGACTTTGGAGACTTATTTGAGATGCTTTGTGTCTGCTGATCAGGATGATTGGGTGGCTTTCTTGCCATTGGCCGAGTTTGCCCTTAATAATCGGGCTAGTTCGGCTACTTTGGTTTCGCCATTCTTTTGTAATTTTGGTTTTCATCCTCGTTTTTCTTCTGGGCAGGTTGAGCCTTCTGACTGTCCTGGTATGGATTCTGTGGTTGACAGGTTGCAGCAGATTTGGGCTCATGTGGTGGACAATTTGGTGTTGTCTCAGGAGTAGGCTCAACGTTTTGCTAACCGTCGTCGGTGTGTTGGTTCGCGGCTTCGGGTTGGGGATCTGGTCTGGTTGTCTTCCCGTCATGTTCCTATGAAGGTTTCTTCTCCTAAGTTTAAGCCTCGGTTTATTGGTCCTTATAGGATTTCTGAGATTATTAATCCGGTGTCTTTTCGACTGGCGCTTCTGGCCTCTTTTGCTATCCATAATGTCTTCCATAGATCTTTATTGCGGAAATATGTGGAGCCCGTTGTTCCGTCAGTTGATCCTCTGGCCCCTGTGTTGGTTGATGGGGAGTTGGAATATGTTGTTGAGAAGATTTTGGATTCCCGTTTTTCGAGGCGGAAGCTTCAGTACCTTGTCAAATGGAAGGGCTATGGCCAGGAGTAGGGTTGAGCGAAACGAGTCGGCCAGATTCAGAAGTCGCCGACTTTTGGCAAAGTCGGGTTTTATGAAACCCGACCCGACCCCTGTGTGGGATCGGCCATGAGGTCGGTGATCTTCTGAATCTGGAATCGGAATTCCGATACCGATTCCCTATATGTTTAAGATATCGGGAATCGGTATCGGAATTCAGATTTAAGTGTAAAATAAAGAATAAAAAAAAAAGATATTGCTATACTCACCCTCGGACGCGCCCTGGTTGTAACCGGGAGCCTTCCTTCCTAAGAATGAGCGCCTGAAGGACCTTTCGATGACGTCGCGGCTCGTGATTGGTCGCGTGAGCAGTCACATGGGCGTCACGCGACCAATCACAAGCCGCGACGTCATCGAAAGGTCCTTCAAGCGCTGATTCTTAGGAAGGAAGGCTGTGGGTTAGAACCAGGGCGCGTCCGAGGGTGAGTATATACCTATTAGGAATATTCTCACCCTCGGACGTGCCCTGGTTCTAACCCGCAGCCTTCCTTTCTAAGAATCAGCGCTTGAAGGACCTTTCGATGACGTCGCGGCTTGTGATTGGTCGCGTGACGCCCATGTGACCGCTCACTCGACCAATCACAAGCCGCGACGTCATCGAAAGGTCCTTCAAGCGCTGATTCATAGGAAGGAAGGCTCCCGGTTACAACCAGGGCGCTTCCGAGGGTGAGTATAGCAATATTTTTTATTTTTATTCTTTATTTTACACAATAATATGGATCGCAGGGCCTGAAGGAGAGTTTCCTCTCCTTCAGACCCTGGGAACCATTAGAAACCCAATGCACTGCATTGGGTTTCGTGTTTCGGACGACCCTGACCCCGACTTTTCTATAGGATCGGCCGATTTCACTCGACCCGACTTTTGAAAAAGTCGGGTTTCGTGAAATCCGACCCGATCCTATAATAACAAAAGTCGCTCAACCCTTGCCAGGAGGATAATTCTTGGGTTTTTGCCTCTGATGTCCATGCCGCTGATTTGGTTCGTGCCTTTCATCTGGCTCATCCTGATCGGCCTGGGGGCTCTGGTGAGGGTTCGGTGACCCCTCCTCAAGGGGGGGTACTGTTGTGAATTCTGCTTTTGATCTCCCTCCGGTGGTTGTAGGTGGTAATGCTGTTGTCTCTGGGCTGCAGTCCTGGATAGTTGTATCTACTGATTGCAGTTCTGACTGGAGTATTTAGGTTTGCAGGACTCTTTAGTCCTTGCTAGTTGTCAATGTTTCTTGGGAAGGATTTGATCTCTGTCTGGCTTCTCCTGCTTAGCTGCCAATTCAACAAAGATAAGTGTCTGTTTCTTTTTCTATGGCACACAAGCTGTGTGCTTGTTTTTGATTGTATTCCTGCTCTGAGTTTAGTAGTCTCTGGAGTTGCAGATATACGTTCCACGTCTTTAGTTAGATGGAGGAATTTTTGTATAATCTGCTGTGGATATTTTTGGAAGGGTTTTAATACTGACCGCACAGAACTCTGTCCTATCCTTTCCTATTTTAACTAGAGCGGCCTCTTGTGCTAAATCCTGTTTTCTGACTGTGTGTCTTTCCTCTCCTACTCACAGCCAATATTTGTGGGGGGCTGCCTATCCTTTGGGGTTCTGCTCTGAGGCAAGATAGTATTCCTATTTCCATCTTTAGGGGTATTTAGTCCTCCGGCTGTGACGAGGTGTCTAGGGCTTGTTAGGTACACCCCACGGCTACTTCTAGTTGCGGTGTTAAGATCAGGATTTGCGGTCAGTATAGTTACCACCTACTCCAGTGAAAGTTTTCATGCTGCTCCAAGGTCACCGGATCATAACACAGGGCCGGCTCCAGGTTTTTGAGGGCACCGGGCGAAAGAGTCTCAGTGGGCCCCCCCTTTAACACATACCGCAATTCATGATTGCATATAAACACAGCCATGTAGTATATAACAAAGCCCACGTAGTATATAGCACAGCCACGTAGCATATAACACAGCCATGTAGTGTATAACAGCCCACATAGCATATAACACAGCCACGTAGTATATAGCACAGCCCATATAGTATATAGCACAGCCACATAGTATATAACACGGCCCACATAGTTTATAGAACAGCCATCTAGTATATAGCACAGCCCACGTAGCATATAACAGCCCACGCAGTATATAACACGGCCCACGTAGTATATAGAACAGCCATGTAGTATATAGAGACACTTGCCCCATATAGTGCTGCACAAACGTTATGGCCCCATAAGATGCTCCATACAGACACTTGCCCCATTTGCTGTTGCTGCCTTAAAAAAAAAATCACATACTCACCTCTCCATCGCTCAGGCCCTCGGCACTTTCAATGTTCACCTTATATTCTTCAGCGTCTTCTGCACTGACGCTCAGGCAGAGGGCGCGCACTAACCACATCATCACGCCCTCTGACCTGAGCATCACTGCTGAAGGCATGGAAGACGGAGTGGCGGCTGGAGCGAGGAGCAGGTGAATATCGCGCAGCGCTACCCCTCCCTGTTATACTCACCTGCTCCTGGCGCTGTGCAGTCCCTGCTTCCCGGCGCCGGCAGCTTCTTCCTGTATTGAGCGGTCACCGTTACCGCTCATTACAGTAATGAATATGCGGCTCCACCCTTGTGGGAGGTGGAGCTGCATATTCATTACTGTAATGAGCGGTACCATGTGACCGCTCAGTACAGGAGGAAGCTGGGGAGCCGGGGACCTGCAGGGACCGCGCCAGCCGCCAGGAGTAGGTGAGTATAATTAGACAGCCCCCAGCCGCTCCCCCTCCTCTGCCGAGTCAGCTCCGTGATGTACCGCTAGCTGAGGGCCCCTGGGGGAGCGGTGGTCCCAGGCACTGGCAGCTGCCTGCCCTTAACGCCGGCCTTGAATGGGCCCCCCTCTCTCACCAGGGCCCCGGCACTTGCCCGGGTACACCGGTTGATGACGCCGGCCCTGATCAGATGTTATCACTAGGGGAACAACATCTAAGCATACTCATGCAAGCCATTCAACTAATTTGCTGTCCCACAGTAAAACTATTCCATGTGCATCAATCATTCAAAAAGAATAGAAAGTAAAATGTTGAATAATCAATTACTTACTATATATTCTTTCTTTTTGTTTCCATAAACAAAACATTGGTTTAAATTATGCTGCGGGCCATGGTAGCATGTTTAGGCCATGCAGGATGTGCCATGTAGGCAGCTTACATTAGCACAAGCAACATATCGTCTGACATTGTCATGTTGATAAACAGTTCCTGGGACACTTTGGAAAAATTGTCATATCGTCATACCACTAGTACCACCGGAAAAATCAATGTATTGCTGAGCTATATACAGCTCTGGCAAAAATTAAAAGACCACCATATCAAAACCCTGTCATGGGCAGCCCAATCTCCAGACCTGAACCCCATTGAAAACCTCTGGAATGTATGTAATCAAGAGGATGATGGATAGTCACAGGTCATCAAACAAAGAACTGCTTAAATTTTTGTGCCAGAAGCAGTGTGAAAGACTATATAAAGCATGCCAAGACGCACGAAAGCTGTGATCAAAAATCATGGTTATTCCACAAAATATTGATTTCTGAACTCTTCCTGAGTTAAAACATTAGCATTGTTGTTTCTAAATGATTATGAACTTGATTTCTTTGAATTATTTGAGGTCTGAAAGCACTGTTTTTTTTTTTCATTTTGACCATTTCTTCTTTTCTGAAAAAAAATACAAAATGTATTGCTTGGAAATACGGAGACATGTTGTCAGGAGTTTATAGAATAAATTAACAATTTTTGTGGGGATTCTTCCCCTGAACAGGATAGATCCAAAGCCTTGTCTTCCTCTGCGTTCTCCCATTCTGTTCCAACTGCAGTGGATGCTGCTCAGCAAAGACATTGGTCTTGCTCTTTGTCAGTCTGTGAGCATGGTTACCGCTGCCTCTCTGGGTTCAGCTATGGTAACTAATAAGTGACTGAAGTGAGCGATCTCATCTGAGACTAATTCCAGATTTCGCTTCACTGGGAATGCTCGTGAGGTGACTTCTCTTTGGTCGTTGGCTGTCACATGTTAAGGTTCAGGTCCTGGTCCGGCTCTGGATTGGCCTGTGAGCAAGGTCCTGTCTGATTGACAAAATCTATAAAACGATCTTTGGTGCGCCCGTCGGTGCACTAAGATAATTTATGTTCTGTGTCTGTGTGAGGAATCTATCGGTATTGTGGACTCGGTTGTATGTGCTCAGTGCAGGCTTAGTGCCCTTAGGATTCCAGCTCCACCGGAGAGGAGATTGTGTATACGAATTCATGGCTGGCATCAGGCCTTTAGAATTCCAGCTTCTCCGGAGAGGAGTTCTTTGAGTGCTTGGAGTCCACTACCAGTTCCGATTGCCCCAGTGGCGCTTGCGTACACGTCTGAAGCTAACAGGGTTCTCATTTAGCACCATTATCACTCTGCGGCTGTGTGCCTGTAAACATAGGTCTGCTGCAGAGTTTCTTTTGCGTCGCTGTGTGCGATTGGCACAGCTACGTGCTTCTCCACTGAGTGACGTTTAGCTCAGTGCGAGTCAGTTATGCTCGCTGCTTGTTTCGTTATTGTCCTCTTAGCTGCAGTATACCGTCTCTGCAGGGTGGACCCCGGGTGGCGAACGCACTTTATTATCATATCTTATTTAGTGCATTCTGCTGACCGTAACATATATATATGACGCCAAGTAAATCAAACATCTGTGAAATCAAACTGTACACTTAGGAAGCAACACTGTTTGACAATCAATTTCACATGCTGTTGTGCAAATGGAATAGACAACAGATGGAAATTATTGGCAATTATCAAGACACTCAATAAAGGAGTGGTTCTGCAGGTGGGGACCACAGACCACATCTAAGTACAAATGCTTTCTGGCTGATGTTTTGGTCACTTTTGAATGTTGGTTGAGCTTTCACACTCGTGGTAGCATGAGACGGACTCTACAACCCACACAAGTGGCTCAGGTAGTGCAGCACATTCAGGATGGCACATCAATGCAATCTGTGGCAAGAAGTTTTGCTGTGTCTGTCAGCGTAGTGCACAGAGGCTGGAGGCGCTACCAGGAGAAAGGCCAGTACACCAGGAGACGTGGAGGGGGCCGTAGGAGGGCAACAACCCAGCAGCAGGACCGCTACCTCAGCCTTTGTGCTAGGAGGAACAGGACGAGCACTGCCAGAGCCCTGCAAAATGACCTCCAGCAGGCCACAAATGTGCATGTGTCTGCACAAACGGTTAGAAACCAACTCTATGAGGATGGTCTGAGTGCCCGACGTCCACAGATGGAAGTTGTGCTCACAGCCCAACACCATGCAGGATGCTTGGAATTCGCCACTGAACTCCTGGATTGGTAAATTCACCACTGACGCCCTGTGCTCTTCACAGATGAAAGCAGGTTCACAATGAGCACATGTGACAGACGCGATAGTCTGGAGACACCATGGAGAGCGATCTGCTGCCTTCAACATCCTTCAGCAGGACCTCTTTGGCAGTGGGTCAGTAATGGTGCGGTGTGGCATTTCTTTGGAGGACTGCAAAGCCCTCCATGTGCTCGCCAGATTTAGCCTGACTGCCATTGGGTACCGAGATGAGATCCTCAGAACCCTTGTGAGGCCATATGCAGGTGTGGTTGGCCCTGGGTTCCTCTTAATGCAGGACAATGCCAGACCTCATGTGGCTGGAGTGTGTCAGCAGTTCCTGCAAGATGAAGGCATTGAAGCTATGGACTGGCCCGCCCATTCCCCAGACCTGAATCCGATTGAACACATCTGGAACATCATGTCTCGCACCATCCACCAATGTCACGTTGCACCATAGACTGTCCAGGAGTTGGCGGATGCTTTAGTCCAGGTCTGGGAGGAGATCACTCAGGAAACCATCCGCCGCCTCATCAGTAGCATGCCCAGGCATTGTCGGGAGGTCATACAGGCACGTGGAGGCCACACACTACTGAACATAATTTCCTTGTCTTGAGGCATTTCCACTGAAGTTGGATAAGCCTGTAACCTAATTTTCCACTTTGATTTTGAGCATCTTTCAAACTCCAGACCTCCGTGGGATATTAGTTGTGATTTACATTTATAATTTTTAGGTTTTATTGTTCTCAACACATTCCACTATGGAATGAACAAAGATTTACAACTGTAATATTTCATTCAGTGATATATAGGATGTGGGATTTTAGTGTTCCCTTAAATTTTTTGAGATATATATATATATATATATATATATATACAGGGCTGCCACGAGAAATTTAAGTGCCCTGTCAGAATTTTCAGGCCCCCTTGAGACTCTGCCCAGGCTCCACCCCAGCTCCACCTCCTCCCCTCAAACCTTCCACAGTCTCACGTCCCCTTCTTGGAAAAACTCCACTTCTGCACCACGTTTTAACAAGAATTTGTTAAAATATCCAATACTTTTTTGTAGGTATATTTTAATTTTCTTTTCTTTAAGGAAATATGTCACATACATTTTTGAAAATGACCAATAATACCACATACAAGGGACAAATACCATCGCATCATGGCCGGACCATATATTATCACCACATAGTGACCGAATAATACTACATACAAGGAACAAATACCGCCACATCATGACCAGACCATGTATTATTACAATATAGTGATCAACAAATACCACATACAAGGGAGGAATACCGTCACACCATGACCACATATTACCACCACATAGTGAATGAATGCTAAAATACTGGTCATTAATAAAAAACACAATACTAATATTACCAGAAGTGCCATTATACACATGAACTCTGTACATAATATTCAGTGTATAGTGTCAGTGTACAGGTAATAGTGACTCACTAGTGACATTATACAAAGGAATTCTGTATATAGTGTCAGTGTGCAGGTAATACAGTGACCACTGGTGACATTATACACAGGAGCTCCGTATATAATATATAGTGTATAGCATCAATGTACAGGTAGCACACTGACTTACCAGGGATGTCTCTAGTTGAAGATATTCATCTTCGCTTTGCTTCTTCATCCAGCACAGACTACCATCACTTCTTCCAGCCAGGACTTGTCTCTGCAGAAAAAACACAGTTATCTAGAGCACATTATGCATTTTTTCCACAACTTCTACAGTACTCCAGATGAAGACAAAAAACAACAGTGTCACCTTGCACAGTAACTGGAACCCCCAACCCATTAAAAACAGTAATAATATCCCTTAATTAGCCCCTCCAGTAATAATGTCCTATATCCTTGCACATTCCTGTAATAATGTCCCCATCTTGGCCTCCAAGTGTCTGATTCCTGGCCCCATGTGTCTCCATTCTGCTCCCATATGTACTCCCATGCTGACCCCATAGGTTTCCATCCTGACCCCTCAAATATCTTCATTCTGCCCCCTTATATGTCTCCATCCTGCCCCATGTTTCTCCATCGTGCCCCTTTATATGTCTAAATTCTGCCCCATATGTCTCCTTGCAGCCCCAATATGTCTCCATCCTGCTCCCATATGTCTCCATCCTGCCCCCAATATGTCTCCATCCTGTCCCTCATGTCTCCATCCTGCCCCCTCATATGTCTCCTTTCTGCCCCATATTTCTCCATCCTGCCTCCTCATATGTCTCCATCCTGCCCCATATGTCTCCATCCTGCCTCATCATATGTCTCCATCCTGCCCCCTCATATGTCTCCATTCAGCCTCCCATATGTCTGCATCTTGCCTCCTCATATGTGTCCATCAACCTGGACCAGGCCCCTCTCCTCGTGGGCCCTATACAGCCGAAAGGGTAGTAATGCTTTGATGGAGGCCTTGTATATGTATATGCAAATATACAGGGCCGCCATCAGAGCTGTCTCTAAGATCCATGAAAATTTGTTTGATAATATGTTACTTTGTTCCAATATGATGTATAAAGTTGCCCATTTTCTTCTTTATAAAATGCTATCTGTATATGCGTGTTACATTTGTGGTTTCTGTGTTTTTCAATTACAGAAGGTGCTATCAGTCAGTTTTTCAAAACCTGGTTTCATAGAAGTGCCACCAGTGTCATTAGATGCGGGAACAGAAATTACATTGTCATTCAGTACTAAAAATGAGTCAGGAATGATTTTATTCGGCAATGGGGGAACGCTTATATCGCCAAGAAGAAAGCGTAGACAAAGTGGTCAGGTAAGCAACAGTGTTCTGAAGTTTCGTTTTTGTAGTTCAAAATAGCTCTATGGATATATCAATACTGTTTCCATAGACCACTCAGGGGCTAATTAATGCAAAAACAGTTTCTTTTTGATTACCAGTATCTTGGTTTATGTTGATGTACCATTTGTTGTTTTTTAAAAAGTGCAGTTTAATTTTTTTCTCTACAATCAGAGACTACGATAAAATTGTATGCTGTGCTGTAAGTGTAGTTCTTATTGTGCATACTGTGGAAAAAAAAATAAAAGTATAAAAAGCAGTTACTAGTTTAATTTAAAAAAAATTCTAGTTTGCGTTCCTAAAACTGTTTCATGGGCACCTGTCCTGATGAAAATGGTATCTGCTCTGCAAGTAGGATGCTCAGTAGCTGGAGAACAATGTTGGGAAAACTTGAGTTTTATTTATTGAGGTTTCTAGTGTATATACAGTGTGGAAAATAAATACTGAATACACTGACGATTTTACAAGTTTTCCCACCTACAAAAGAATGGAGAGGTCTGTCATTTTTATCATAGGTATACTTCAACTGTGAAAGACTGAATCTTAAAAAAAAAAGCCAGAAAATCACATTGTATGATTTTTAAATAATTAATTTACATTTTATTGCATGAAATAAGTATTTGATCACCTACCAACCAGTAAGAATTCTTGTTATCGCAGACCTGTTAATTTTTCTTTAAGAAGCTCTAATACTTTGCACTCAATACTTCTACCTGTTTGAACTCATTACCTTTATAAAAAACACCTGTCCACACACTCAATCATTCACACTCCAACCTCTCCACCATGGCCAAGACCAAAAAACTATCTAAGGACACCAGAGACCTCTCCATTTATTGTAGGTGGTAAAACTTGCAAAATTGGCAGTGTATCAGATACTTATTTTCCCCACTGTATGCTAATAAATCCAGTGTGTGGTACTAAGGCCGGAGTCACAGTACAGCGAGATACGGCCGAGTCTCGCAGGTTAAAACCAAGCTCTGGCACCGGCACTCCAGAGCGGAGTGTGCGGCCGCATAGCAATACATGGAGCCGCACGCTCCAGAGAGCCAGTGCCAGAGCTTGATTTTAACTTGCGAGACTCGGCCGTATCTCGCTGTACTGTGACTCCGGCCTAATAGTGACTAACAGTCATCCCTGTATGATTGTGCATATAGAGATAGCTGTCAATCACTAGTAAGACCGCCCATTGGACTCCTATGTAATCAAACACCAGGGATTCAAAAGAGTATTGTACAATTTTACTTATTTTTTCTAACAAACTCTTCTTCTCTATACGATACCATTCACAGATTGGACTGCTTGTACAATGATATAGGTTTCCCTTACCCAAAACCTAGAATGATTGATAGCACCCTCGTTCCTAAATCTAATATGAACATCTGATTCCCCATTCAGGCTTTTTATGCAATCCTGTTAAGAAAAGGGAAATTGGAAGTTTCTGTTCCAGGACCTAAAGAGATACATCGAATAACTATTAAGTCTGAGAAAGAACAATTTCATGATGGCAAAGAACATTCCATCAGAATAGAAAGATCAAGAAAGTAAGTAACACAATGATGTCTTAAAGCTACTGCCAGTATACATTATTCTTATTGATATGTAATTTAATTTTTCTTTGACTAGTATTAGTGTATAGGACTTTCTGTGAAAACCCAATAATAACCCAATGGTTAAAGCACAAAGGCTTTGACATTAACCATCATGATAGCCAAATATTGTTATTATACAAATAATTGTAAAGCCCCATTTAGGCAAGCTGATAATCATTGATGTCCATCATTGTTTACACAGTTATAATTTTCATGGTTATAAGCAGCACATTGTCCCAAGTAAATAGGGTATGTGCTGACTAGGGATGAGTGAACCCCGTAGAAGTTTGGGTTTTGGTACCCGACCCGAATTTTAGTCTAAAGATCGGTGCGGGTACCAGAACAGGAAAACTGTATCTACTCCCAGACTTCCTCTGGGACTCCGAACATAAAACTGACTTCCAGGAGAAGTCTGTGTTTGGAGTTTACCACCAGAAACGGTCAGGTACAAACCCTGAACTTTGAAGTTCAGGTTCACTCTTCTCTAGTGCTGATGAAAGCATCATTCTGTATGAGAACAGAATATTCGTACTAGCAATTGATCTGTTCCCATAAGTTTTGTTTGGCCAGCTTTACAGGCAGAGAAACAAGCACTTTTTATTAATGGTTCAAGATTTCCCTGTCTAAATAGGACTTTCAAATAGACCTTCACTTCTAAGTTAAAAAAAAAATTCTGAAAAAGCTCAATATATAAAATCTAAAAGTAAAAAGGACATTCAAATTTTATTGAGGTTTCAGTAATGGTAACTATGTTATAAAAGTAGACACATCATCCATAATTATTTTAATTGAGAAAAGTGAAAGAGAAGGCAGTCAGCATTTGATCGCAAATATGCAAATTACACAAATCACATGCTGTCTGAGAATCAATGTGACGACCAGCTGGAGTGTCAAACATAGTAGTAGCTAAATCCAAACCGTGAGTTTATTTCACACTGTTAGTATTCAGCACATTACATGATTTTTGCATGTTGCACTCCATCACTAGCTCTATACATGGCCCAGACAACCCCTATAATATAAAATAATCAACTACACATTGGGATCGTTGATTTAAACAATCCAGAGTTGTGCACAAGAATAAACAAGAATTAGAGACAAAGTCTACTGCAGATAGGGATGAATTGCTGAAAAATGACACTGTGGTAAGAAAATGAAGCAAAATTGTGTGATTACTCAAATACATTCAGGACTCCTTGTTCTGGAAATGTACCTTAAATGAGGTATATACTAAAGTCATTTGTGATCCTGACCCTATAGCTTATTAAAAATCATCTATGTCTTTGGACTTTTATGGATTTCATCCTTAAATTTGTTTGTTGTTATATTCAATACCTCACTGAAGGCATCAACTGGAGCAAAAATTTGCTGATGACAAAGAAGCTCCACCATAATTGTTATTGTGTCCTATAATTCATTATGGTTCAAAGAAGTACATACAGTAGGTCAATTTAAAATTACTTCTATTAAAATCAGCACGTGGCACATAAATTCTTCTCTATCCATGCAAAAATCTAATATAGATTCTGAAAAGGAAATATGCAATCTATGACTCTGTATTTTGTAAATATAGAGGTCTTGCATTTCATAAAAAGTGGCAATTCTTTTTAAAAGATGGATAGTAATATTTTATCATAAGAAAATAGTTGTATGGTCAGTCAGCATGTAAAAGTATTTCCACTGTAATATTATAACAACTGGGAACCATACCATCTTTGATATTTGGAATACCCATATAGTCACAACACTTTCGTCTTGATTTTGCAACAGCTCAGTCCGAACAAGTTTAAGTGAGACATGAGTAATTTATATTTTGTGTACTTGCACACATTAGGAGTAGTAGTTTGTCTTTCCATGCAATTGCTGGAATGTCATTGTGAAGATGGACAATACTCCAATGGTTTTAATCCAACTAGTGTAAAAATTTCTGTAATTACTTTCTCATGCACTTTATGAACGCATGACTCCAAAATCCATATTTTAGTAAAAACTAATTTTCAAGTATGAGTGCTCAACTTATGTTTCAGATAAAAAGTCCTAAAGACCTTCCCATCCTTGTTTGTCTGAAGTATGATTTTATAGAATACTACCTGAAGAGCTCGGCGCTGCCTGGGCATAGTAACTAACTGTGGCTAGTTATAGCACCTTACCCCTTTTCCCATCACCCCTCTCATTTTCCCCTTCACAGTTCTCATTTTCCCCCTCACTCCTCTCATTTCCCCCCTCTCACCTCTCATTTCCCCCTCACACCTTTCATTTTCCCCTCACACCTCTCATTTTCCCCTCACACCTCTCATTTCCCCCCTCACTCCTCTAATTTTGCCCAACATCTGTCATTTTGACCTCACATCTGTCATTTTCCGATCACTCCACTATTTTTCTCTCACTACCCTCATTTTGCACTCACAACTTCATTTTCACCTCACACCTCTCATTTTCACTTCACACCTCTCGTTTTCCCCTCAGTATATACCTGTATGTCTTCTCCAATGTATATAGTATATACCTATATGTCATCTCCTGTATACAATATATACCTGTATGACTTCTCCCCTGTATATAGTATGTACCTGTATGTCATTTCCTCCTGTATATAGTATATACCTGTATGTCATCTCCTCCTGTATATAGTATATATGTGTATGTCATCTCCACTGTATATAGTAAATACCTGTGTGTCATCTCCTCCTGTATTAAACCTCGGTCACACGTTATTTGGTCAGTATTTTTACCTCAGTATTTGTAAGCTAAAACTTGGAGTAAAACAATCAGAGGAAAAGTATATTAGAAACCCTTCAACACTTCTGTATTATTCTTCCACTTGAGGTTTTGGCTTATTCAAACTGAGGTAAAATATGTAATCTCGCCTGTATATAGTATGTACCTGTATGTCATCTACTCCTGTACATAGTTTATACCTGTATGTTATCTCCTCCTGTATTTAGTATATACTTGTATGTCATCTCCTCCTGTATATAGTATATACTTGTGTGTCATCTCCTCCTGTATATAGTATATACTTGTATGTCATCTCTTCCTGTATATAGTATATACAGTTAGGTCCATATCTATTTGGACAGAGACAACATTTTTCTAATTTTGGTTATAGACATTACCACAATGAATTTTAAACAAAACAATTCAGATGCAGTTGAAGATCAGACTTTCAGCTTTCATTTGAGGGTATCCACATTAAAATTGGATGAAGGGTTTAGGAGTTTCAGCTCCTTAACATGCGCCACCCTGTTTTTAAAGGGACCAAAAGTAATTGGACAATTGACTCCAAGGCTATTTCATGGACAGGTGTGGGCAATCCCTTCGCTATGTCATTCTCAATTAAGCAGATAAAAGGCCTGGAGTTGTTTTGAGGTGTGGTGCTTGCATTTGGAAGGTTTTGCTGTGAAGTAAACATGCTGTCAAAAGAGCTCTCCATGCAGGTGAAACAAGCCATCCTTACGCTGCGAAAACATAAAAAACCCTTTCGAGAAATTGCTACAATATTAGGAGTGGCAAAATCTACAGTTTGGTACATCCTGAGAAAGAAAGAAAGCACTGGTGAACTCATCAATGCAAAAAGACCTGGGCGCCCACGGAAGACAACAGTGGTGGATGATCGCAGAATTATCTCCATGGTGAAGAGAAACCCCTTCACAACAACTAACCAAGTGAACAACACTCTCCAGGAGGTCGGCGTATCAATATCCAAATCTACCATAAAGAGAAGACTGCATGAAAGTAAATACAAAGGGTTCACTGCACGGTGCAAGCCACTCATAAGCATCAAGAATAAAAAGACTAGACTGGACTTTGCTAAAAAGCATCTAAAAAAGCCAGCACAGTTCTGGAAGAACATTCTTTGGACAGATGAAGCCAAGATCAACCTCTACCAGAAGGATGGAAAGAGAAAAGTATGGCGAAGGCGTGGTACAGCTCATAATCCAAAGCATACCACATCATCTGTAAAACATGGTGGAGGCAGTGTGATGGCTTGGGCATGCATGGCTGCCAGTGGCACTGGGTCACTAGTGTTTATTGATGACGTGACACAGGACAGAAGCAGCCGAATGAATTCTGAGGTATTCAGAGCCATACTGTGTGCTCAGATCCAGCCAAATGCAGCAAAATGGATTGGTCGCCGTTTCATACTACAGATGGACAATGACCCAAAACATAAAGCCAAAGCAACCCAGGTGTTTATTAAAGCAAAGAAGTGGAATATTTTTGAATGGCCAAGTCAGTCATCTGATCTCAACCCAATTGAGCATGCATTTCATTTGTTAAAGACTAAACGTCAGACAGAAAGGCCCACAAACAAACAGCAACTGAAAACCACCGTAGTGAAGGCCTGGCAGAGCATCAAAAAGGAGGAAACACAGCGTCTGGTGATGTCCATGAGTTCAAGACTTCAGGCAGTCATTGCCAACAAAGGGTATTCAACCAAGTACTAAAAATGAATATTTTATTTAAAATTATTGAATCTGTCCAATTACTTTTGGTCCCTTTTAAAACAGGGTGGCACATGTTAAGGACCTGAAATTCCTAAACCCTTCATCCAATTTTAATGTGGATACCCTCAAATGAAAGCTGAAAGTCTGAACTTCAACTGCACCAGAATTGTTTTGTTTAAAATTCATTGTGGTAATGTCTATAACCAAAATTAGAAAAATGTTGTCTCTGTCCAAATATATATGGACCTAACTGTACCTGTGTGTCATCTGCTCCTGTATATAGTATGTACCTGTATGTCATCTCCTCCTGTATATAGTATATACCTGTGTGTCATCTCCTCCTGTATATAGTATACAGTGGGTACAGAAAGTATTCAGACCCCTTAAAATTTTTCACTCTTTGTTTCATTGCAGCCATTTGGTAAATTCAAAAAAGTTCATTTTTTTTTCTTATTAATGTACACTCTGCACCCCATCTTGACTTAAAAAAAACAAAAATGTAGTAATTTTTGCAAATTTCTTAAAAAAGAAAAACTGAAATATCACATGGTCATAAGTATTCAGACCCTTTGCTCAGTATTGAGCAGAAGCACCCTTTTGAGATAGTACAGCCATAAGTCTTCTTGGGAATGATGCAACAAGTTTTTCACACCTAGATTGGGGATCCTCTTCCATTCTTCCTTGCGGATCCTCTGCAGTTACATCAGGTTGGATGGTGAACGTTAGTGGACAGCCATTTTCTGGTCTCTCCAGACATGCTCAATTGGGTTTAGGTCAGGGCTCAGGCTGGGCCAGTCAAGAATAGTCACAGAGTTGTTCTGAAGCCACTCGTTTGTTATTTTAGCTGTGTGCTTAGGATCATTTTCTTGTTGGAAGGTAAACCTTCAGCGAAGTCTGAGGTCCAGATCACTCTGGAAGAGGTGTTCCAGGATATCTCTGTACTTAGCTGCATTCATATTTCCTTCTATGACACCCAGTCACCTGTCCCTGCAGCTAAAACACACCCCCATAGCATGATGCTGCCACCACCATGTTTCACTGTGGGTAGGTGATGATCAGTGGCTGGTTTTCTCCACACATACTGCTTGGAATTATCACCAAAAAGGTCTATCTTCGTCTCATCAGACCAAAGAATCTTATTTCTCATAGTCTGGGAGTCCTTCATGTGTTTTTTTAGCAAACTATCTGCAGGTTTTCATATGTCTTGCACTGAGGAGTGGCTTCCGTCAGGCCACTCTGCCATAAAGGCCTGACTGGTGGAGAGCTGCAGTGATAGTTGATTTTGTGGATCTTTCTCCCATTTCCCTACAGCATCTCTGGAGCTCAGCCCCAGTGATCTTGGGGTTCGTATTAACCTCTCTGAGTCTGACCAAGGCTCTTCTCCGATGATTGCTCAGTTTGGCTGGACGGTCAGGTCTAGGAAGACTTCTGGTGGTCCAAAACTTCTTCCATTTAAGGATTATGGAGGCCACTTTGCTCTTAAGAACCTTGAGTACTGCAGAAAGTCTGTTGTATCATTGGCCAGATCTGTGCCTTGCCACAATTCTGTCTCTGAGCTCCTTGGCCAGTTCCTTTGACCTCATGATTCTCACTTGACCTGACATGCACTGTGAGCTGTGAGGTCTTAGTTACAGGGTGGGCCATTTATATGGATACACCTGGGTGGGCCATGTAAATGGATACACCAAAATAAAATGGGAATGGTTGGCGATATCAACTTCCTGTTTTTCGCATTAGTATATGGGAGGGGGAAAACTTTTCAAGATAGGTGGTGATCATGGTGGCCATTTTGAAGTTGGCCATTTTTTACTGCAATTTTATAAATGGCCCATCCAGGTGTATCCAAATAAATGGCCCACCCATCTTTAGACTGTAGACCAGTGTGTGCCTTTCAAAATCAAGTCCTATCAGTTTAATTAAACACACATGGACTTCAATGAAAGAGTAGAACCATCTCAAGGAGGATCAAAAGGAAATGGACAGTATGTGACTTAAATAGAGTGTCTGAGCAAAGGGTCTGAATACTTATGACCTTGTGATTAGGGTTGAGCGACCTTGACCTTTTTAGAGTCGAGTTGTGTTTCGCGAAACCCGACTATCTTAGAAGTCGAGTCGAGTGGAATCGGCCGATTATCGCGAAAAGTCGGGTATCGACCGAAACACGAAACCCAATGCAAGTCAATGGGGGAGCATAGTCGGCAGTGAGTGGAGGCCAGGAAAACACCTACACTGCCCATTTTAATGGCAAAAACATCCATTCTTGTTACTGAAGCTTGTCAATCGTAATTTAGCTTATAATAATTGGAAGGCATTTGAAATTGGGGGTCATTTGGCTAAAGTTGTGGGGGGTAGGGCTGGTTCAAGTAATTAGTGGGCCCAGGAAATCTGGAACAGGTCACGGCAGTGGAGCAGGGAGAGGTAAGTATTTAAACTTTGCAAGTGCTGTGATCCTGAGCAAGCAGGGGGGGCCCACTAGTTGGCATTGGCACTGGCACAGGGCCCCTCAAAGTACAGCGGTGTGTTTGCACGGCGGGGGCGCCTCCCACCGGCAGCAACACTTTTGCGTACTATGAGAGGCCCTGTGCCAGTGACGTCGCCAACTAGTATTCCTCCCCCTACCTGATGAAGGAACCTGCACTTTCATCTGCACCTTCCTCTTTGTCCCCGTGTAAGGTGGTATGGTATGCGGGAAGAGGAACCTGACTTTCAGCAGGGTCACAATCTTGCTGTGTAGCGTGCACGGGGAATTTTGCGTTTTGGGTCAATGTACCAGCAGACTCATCTATCACTGGCTGGGCAATGGGCAGGATGAGGAGGAAACACAGATATAGGCCCAAAGAATAAAGTTGGCTAAATGCAGTTCAAAATTGGTAACACAGGACTAACCAGGGGGCATTGCAGTGGAGGACAACTGGAATGAGAGGCTGACACAGAGAGTAGGCCCAAATCAGTAAGTAGTCGAAATGCAGTTCAAAATTGGCAACCGTAGTAAACAGGCGGCACAGCTTTGTTCAGTGGAGGAGAACAGCAAGGAGTGGCAGACACCGATAGTAGGCCCCAACCCAACTAGTAGGCCAAATGCAGTCTAACATTAACAACTACTTAACGAGAGCCTGAAAATGGAATTTCAGGACAGGAAACCAGGAGAACAGCAAGGAGCGGCAGACACTGTTAGTAGGCCCCAAACCAACTAGTACGCCAAATGCAGTTGTTCCATTTAACCACTATTTAACAAGAGCCTGAAGATAGAAGCTCAGGAAAGGCAACCTGGAGAACACCTTGGAGTGGAACACACCGTCTCTACACCCCATACCCAATTTGTAGGCCTAATGCAGTGTAGTTTCCAACAACTACTAAACGAGAGCCTGAAGATCGAAGCAATGGAGAGGAAACCTGGGGAACACCTTGGAGTGCAACACACCATCTCTCTACACCCCATACCCAATTTGTAGGCCTAATGCAGCGTAGTTTCCAACAACTACTAAACGAGAGCATTAAGATCGAAGCAATGGCGAGGAAACCTGGGGAACACCTTGGAGTGGAACACACCATCTCTCTACACCCCATACCCATTTTGTAGGCCTAATGCAGTGTAGTTCCCAACAACTACTAAACGAGAGCCTGAAGATAGAAGCTCAGGAAAGGCAACCTGGAGAACACCTTGGAGTGTAACACACCATCTCTCTACACCCCATACCCAATTTGTAGGCCTAATGCAGTGTAGTTTTCTACAACTACTAAACGAGAGTTGGAAGACCGAAGCAATGTGGACAAAACCTGGGGAACACCTTGGAGTGCAACACACCATCTCTCTACACCCCATACCCAATTTGTAGGCCTAATGCAGTGTAGTTTCCAACAACTACTAAACGAGAGCATGAAGATCGAAGCAATGGAGAGGAAACCTGGGGAACACCTTGGAGTGCAACACACCATCTCTCTACACCCCATACCCAATTTGTAGGCCTAATGCAGCGTAGTTTCCAACAACTACTAAACGAGAGCATTAAGATCGAAGCAATGGAGAGGAAACCTGGGGAACACCTTGGAGTGCAACACACCATCTCTCTGCACCCCATACCCAATTTGTAGGCCTAATGCAGCGTAGTTTCCAACAACTACTAAACGAGAGCATGAAGATCGAAGCAATGAAGAGGAAACCTGGGGAACACCTTGGAGTGCAACACACCATCTCTCTACACCCCATACCCAATTTGTAGGCCTAATGCAGCGTAGTTTCCAACAACTACTAAACGAGAGCATGAAGATCGAAGCAATGGAGAGGAAACCTGGGGAACACCTTGGAGTGCAACACACCATCTCTCTACACCCCATACCCAATTTGTAGGCCTAATGCAGTGTAGTTTCCAACAACTACTAAATGAGAGCATGAAGATCGAAGCAATGGAGAGGAAACCTGGGGAACACCTTGGAGTGCAACACACCATCTCTCTACACCCCATACCCAATTTGTAGGCCTAATGCAGCGTAGTTTCCAACAACTACAAAACGAGAGCATGAAGATCGAAGCAATGGCGAGGAAACCTGGGGAACACCTTGGAGTGGAACACACCATCTCTCTACACCCCATACCCATTTTGTAGGCCTAATGCAGTGTAGTTCCCAACAACTACTAAACGAGAGCCTGAAGATAGAAGCTCAGGAAAGGCAACCTGGAGAACACCTTGGAGTGTAACACACCATCTCTCTACACCCCATACCCAATTTGTAGGCCTAATGCAGTGTAGTTTTCTACAACTACTAAACGAGAGTCGGAAGACCGAAACAATGTGGACGAAACCTGGGGAACACCTTGGAGTGTAACACACAATCTCTCTACACCCCATACCCAATTTGTAGGCCTAATGCAGTGTAGTTTCCAACAACTACTAAACGAGAGGATGAAGATCGAAGCAATGGAGAGGAAACCTGGGGAACACCTTGGAGTGCAACACACCATCTCTTTACACCCCATACCCAATTTGTAGGCCTAATGCAGCGTAGTTTCCAACAACTACTAAACGAGAGCATTAAGATCGAAGCAATGGAGAGGAAACCTGGGGAACACCTTGGAGTGCAACACACCATCTCTCTACACCCCATACCCAATTTGTAGGCCTAATGCAGCGTAGTTTCCAACAACTACTAAACGAGAGCATTAAGATCGAAGCAATGGCGAGGTAACCTGGGGAACACCTTGGAGTGGAACAGATTATCTCTCTACATCCCATACCCAATTTGTAGGCCTAATGCAGTGTAGTTTTCTACAACTACTAAACGAGAGTCGGAAGACCGAAGCAATGTGGACGAAACCTGGGGAACACCTTGGAGTGTAACACACCATCTCTCTACACCCCATACCCAATTTGTAGGCCTAATGCAGTGTAGTTTCCAACAACTACTAAACGAGAGCATGAAGATCGAAGCAATGGAGAGGAAACCTGGGGAACACCTTGGAGTGCAACACACCATCTCTCTACACCCCATACCCAATTTGTAGGCCTAATGCAGCGTAGTTTCCAACAACTACTAAACGAGAGCATTAAGATCGAAGCAATGGAGAGGAAACCTGGGGAACACCTTGGAGTGCAACACACCATCTCTCTACACCCCATACCCAATTTGTAGGCCTAATGCAGTGCAGTTTTCTACAACTACTAAATGAGAGTCGGAAGACCGAAGCAATGTGGACGAAACCTGGGGCACACCTTGGGGCGGCAGACACCGTTAGTAGGCCCTACCAAAGTTGTACCCCCAATGCAGTTTTAAAATTCCTAGAGGCTGAAAACAAGAATATTGACGCTCAGCTTTTTTCAAAGGAACACAGCTGAACTGAGTGGCGCAGACAGACACAGGTAGTAGGCCTTAAACCAAAAATGTGGCTCACTGCAGCTTAAAAAAGTTACAGGGGTACACAGGCAGCATTGCTCTGGGCAGTGGAGGACAATTTCAATAGTGGACCGCAGAAAGACTTTGTACGCCTACTATTAAAAAAAGGATGCTCTATGCAATTAAAAATAGGTTCCAGGGGTCCAGGGGCAGCAGTGGTGTGGTCAGTGGACGAGTATTGGAAGGAGGGACCGCAGACAGGCGTAGTAGGCCTAACATAACAAAATTAGGCTGTAGGCACTTTAAAATTGGTTCCAGGGGTACACGGGCAGCAGTGGTGTGGTCAGCGGAGGAAAATTTGAATTAGGGACTGCAGACAGACTTTGTAGGCTGTCCCCTGTGGACCATGCATCCAACACATTAACCCAGTGCGCCGTAATGGACACGTAACTTTTTGTGGACATGCCTACTGGTCCATGTGTCTCTTGTCAGGTGCACCTTTCTACTGTTTGATTGCCTGAGTGCTATGACAATGCAGACTTTTTCATGCCGGTGGAGGGCTGGGATGGCTTTTCTCGCAAAAGAAATGCCGACTGGGTAGCTTGAACCGTGGTACAGCGTAGTTCATCTGGGCTTTCTAAATATAAAACAAAGAAAAAAAGGAGGCTCCATGCACTTTCAGCTGGGTTCTAGGGGTACACGGCCAGCATGGTCTGGTCAGTGGAGAACTATTGGAAGGAAGGACCGCAGACAGGCTTCGAAGGCCTAACATAAAAAAATTGGGCTGTAGGCACTTTATAATTGGTTCCAGGGGTACACGGGCAGCAGTGGCCTGGTCAGTGTAGTAGTAGTAGAAAGAACGGACCGCAGACAGGCTTCGAAGGCCTAACATAAAAAATTGGGCTGGCTGTAGGCAATTTTACATTGGTTCCAGGGGAACACGGGCAGCAGTGGCCTGGTCAGTGTAGTAGTAGTAGAAAGAACGGACCGCAGACAGGCTTCGAAGGCCTAACATAAAAAAATTGGGCTGGCTGTAGGCAATTTTAAATTGGTTCCAGGGGAACACGGGCAGCAGTGGCCTGGTCAGTGTAGTAGTAGTAGAAAGAATGGACCGCAGACAGGCTTCGAAGGCCTAACATAAAAAATTTGGGCTGGCTGTAGGCCATTTAAAATTGGTTCCAGGGGAACACGGGCAGCAGTGGTTTGGTCAGTGGAGGCCTAGTGGAAGGAGTGACCGTAGACAGGCATCGAAGGCCTAACATAATAACAGATGGCTGTAGGCAATTTTAAATTGGTTCCAGGGGAACACGGGCAGCAGTGGCCTGGTCAGTGTAGTAGTAGTAGAAAGAACGGACCGCAGACAGGCTTCGAAGGCCTAACATAAAAAAATTGGGCTGGCTGTAGGCAATTTTAAATTGGTTCCAGGGGAACACGGGCAGCAGTGGCCTGGTCAGTGTAGTAGTAGCAGAAAGAACGGACCGCAGACAGGCTTCGAAGGCCTAACATAAAAAAATTGGGCTGGCTGTAGGCAATTTTAAATTGGTTCCAGGGGAACACGGGCAGCAGTGGCCTGGTCAGTGTAGTAGTAGTAGAAAGAACGGACCGCAGACAGGCTTCGAAGGCCTAACATAAAAAAATTGGGCTGTAGGCACTTTATAATTGGTTCCAGGGGTACACGGGCAGCAGTGGCCTGGTCAGTGTAGTAGTAGTGGAAAGAACGGACCGCAGACAGGCTTCGAAGGCCTAACATAAAAAAATTGGGCTGGCTGTAGGCAATTTTAAATTGGTTCCAGGGGAACACGGGCAGCAGTGGCCTGGTCAGTGTAGTAGTAGTAGTAGAAAGAACGGACCGCAGACAGGCTTCGAAGGCCTAACATAAAAAAATTGGGCTGGCTGTAGGCAATTTTAAATTGGTTCCAGGGGAACACGGGCAGCAGTGGCCTGGTCAGTGTAGTAGTAGTAGAAAGAACGGACCGCAGACAGGCTTCGAAGGCCTAACATAAAAAAATTGGTCTGGCTGTAGGCAATTTAAAATTGGTTCCAGGGGAACACGGGCAGCAGTGGTCTGGTCAGTGGAGGCCTAGTGGAAGGAGTGACCGCAGACAGGCATCGAAGGCCTAACATAATAACAGATGGCTGTAGGCAATTTTAAACTGGTTCCAGGGGAACACGGGCAGCAGTGGCCTGGTCAGTGTAGTAGTAGTAGAAAGAACGGACCGCAGACAGGCTTCGAAGGCCTAACATAAAAAAATTGGGCTGGCTGTAGGCAATTTTAAATTGGTTCCAGGGGAACACGGGCAGCAGTGGCCTGGTCAGTGTAGTAGTAGTAGAAAGAACGGACCGCAGACAGTCTTCGAAGGCCTAACATAAAAAAATTGGGCTGGCTGTAGGCAATTTTACATTGGTTCCAGGGGAACACGGGCAGAAGGGGTCTGGTCAGTGGAGGCCTAGTGGAAGGAGTGACCGCAGACAGGCATCGAAGGCCTAACATAATAACAGATGGCTGTAGGCAATTTTAAATTGGTTCCAGGGGAACACGGGCAGCAGTGGCCTGGTCAGTGTAGTTGTAGTAGAAAGAACGGACCGCAGACAGGCTTCGAAGGCCTAACATAAAAAAATTGGGCTGGCTGTAGGCAATTTTAAATTGGTTCCAGGGGAACACGGGCAGCAGTGGTCTGGTCAGTGGAGGCCTAGTGGAAGGAGTGACCGCAGACAGGCATCGAAGGCCTAACATAATAACAGATGGCTGTAGGCAATTTTAAATTGGTTCCAGGGGAACACGGGCAGCAGTGGCCTGGTCAGCGGAGGATGATTGTAATGAGTGTCTGCCAGTTAGTAGTCCAAAACAATACATAAATGTGAATGTCTCACATTAAAATCCAGCGAAAACACTAAAGGGTGCAATCTTTAGGTACAGGGGTGGGATCCTCTGCGTTGTTTCTGACCTACTAATTTGGCGCAAAGTTTTTACTTGGGTAAATAGAGGACACTGCCCCTGACTATGTTAATTACCATTATACATGTCAACACAATGGTATTGTCAGTGGCAGGAATGGAAGGATGTCAGCGCTAGGGTTGAGCGAAACGGGTCGAACATTTTCAAAAGTCGCCGACTTTTGGCTAAGTCGGGGTTTCATGAAACCCGATCCGACCCCTGTGCGGGGTCGGCCATGCGGTACGCGACTTTCGCGCCAAAGTCGCGTTTCAATGACGCGAAAAGCGCCATTTCTCAGCCAATGAAGGTAAACGCAGAGTGTGGGCAGCGTGATGACATAGGTCCTGGTCCCCACCATCTTAGAGAAGGGCATTGCAGTGATTGGCTTGCTGTCTGCGACGTCACAGGGGCTATAAAGAGGCGTTCCCGCCGACCGCCATCTTACTGCTGCTGATCTGAGCTTAGGGAGAGGTTGCTGCCGCTTTGTCAGAAGCAGGGATAGCGTTAGGCAGGGTCCATTAACCACAAAACCGCTTGTGCTGCAGCGATTTGCACTGTCCAACACCACCCTCGGTGTGCAGGGACAGTGGAAGTTTTTTTTTTTTTTTTTTTCCCCTCAGCGCTGTAGCTCATTGGGCTGCCCTAGAAGGCTCCCTGATAGCTGCATTGCTGTGTGTACGCCGCTGTGCAAACCAACTGCTTTTTTCAAAGCACAAATCCTCTTGTTCCTTCCTTTCTGCACAGCTATCTTTTTTGTTTGTCCACACTTTTTATTTCATTTGTGTATCAGTCCACTCCTTATTGCTGCCTGCCATACCTGGCTGAGATTACTGCAGGCAGGGAGATAGTAGCTGCCTGCCATACCTGGCTGAGATTACTGCAGGCAGGGAGATAGTAATTGTAGGACATTCCCTGTTTTTTTTTTTTTTTTTTTTTTTGGTGGGAGATTAAGATTGGCAATTTGGCATTTCTGCTAGAGTGCCATCCCTGTGTGTGCCATCTCTCTCACATAGTGGGCCATAGAAAGCCTTTTCATTTTTCTGTATTTTTTTTTGTGGGGTGTATAAATTCTCCCTGATAAAAATACAGTGGGAGATTAATATTGGCCTTTGGGCTTGTGTGCCAGTCCTGAGTGTGCCATCTCTCTCACAAATAGTGGGCCATAGAAAGCCTATTTTATTTTTTTTTGGGTTTTATAAATTCTCCCTGAAAAAAAGGGAGATTAATATTGGCCTCTGGGCTTGTGTGCCAGTCCTGAGCGTGCCATCTGTGCCAGCCCTGAGCGTGCCATCTCTCTCACAAATAGTGGGCCATAGAAAGCCTATTTATTTTTTTTTTTGGTTTTATAAATTCTCCCTGAAAAAAAGGGAGATTAATATTGGCCTCTGGGCTTGTGTGCCAGTCCTGAGCGTGCCATCTGTGCCAGCCCTGAGCGTGCCATCTCTCTCACAAATAGTGGGCCATAGAAAGCCTATTTAATTTTTTTTTTGTTTTATAAATTTTCCCTGAAAAAAGGGAGATTAATATTGGCCTCTGGGCTTGTGTGCCAGTTGTGAGCGTGCCATCTGTGCCAGTCCTGAGCGTGCCATCTCTCTCACAAATAGTGGGCCATAGAAAGCCTATTTAATTTTTTTTTTGGTTTTATAAATTTTCCCTGAAAAAAGGGAGATTAATATTGGCCTCTGGGCTTGTGTGCCAGTTGTGAGCGTGCCATCTGTGCCAGTCCTGAGCGTGCCATCTCTCTCACAAATAGTGGGCCATAGAAAGCCTATTTAAATATTTTTTTGGTTTTATAAATTCTCCCAGAAAAAAAGGGAGATTAATATTGGCCTCTGGGCTTCTGTGCCAGTCCTGAGCGTGCCATCTGTGCCAGTCCTGAGCGTCCCATCTCTCTCACAAATAGTGGGCCATAGAAAGCCTATTTTTTTTTTTTTTTGGGTTTTAGAAATTCTCCCTGGAAAAAAAAAGGGAGATTAATATTGCCCTTTGGGCTTGTGTGCCAGTACTAAGCGTTCCATCTCTCTCTCTCTCTCAGTCAGTGGGCCATAGAACGCCTATTTTTGGTTTTATTTGTTTTCTAAATTCTCCCTGAAAAAATCATTTTATTTTATTTGGTTTCTAAATTCTTCCTGATAAAATCATATTTTTTTTATTATTTTTTTTTCTAAAGTCTCCCTGAAAAAAAAAAAAAAAAACAGTGGGAGATTAATATTGGCCTTTCTGCTTGTGTGCCAGTCTTGACTCCTGGGTGCGTCATCTCTCAGTCAGTGGGCCATAGAACGCCTATTTTTGGTTTTATTTGTTTTCTAAATTCTCCCTGAAAAAATCATTTTATTTTATTTGGTTTCTAAATTCTTCCTGATAAAATCATATTTTTTTTATTTTTTTTTTTTCTAAAGTCTCCCTGAAAAAAAAAAAAAAAAAACAACCAAAAAAAACAGTGGGAGATTAATATTGGCCTTTCTGCTTGTGTGCCAGTCTTGACTCCTGGGTGTGCCATCTATCTCTCTCTCTCTCTCTCTCTCTCTCTCTCTCTCTCTCTCCAATTGTGGTCCATAGAAAGCCTATATTTTTTTTCCTTGATTTGGGTTCTAAAATCTACCAGAGAAAATAACTACATCAATCATTGGTAGAAAAATATTGGCCTCTGGGTTTGTGTGCCACTCCTGACTCCTGTGTGCGTCATCTCTCAGTCAGTGGGCCATAGAACGCCTATTTTTGTTTTTATTTGTTTTATAAATTCTCCCTGAAAAAATCATTTTATTTTATTTGGTTTCTAAATTCTTCCTGATAAAATCATATTTTTTTTATTATTTTTTTTTCTAAAGTCTCCCTGAAAAAAAAAAAAAAACAAACAAACAAAAAAAACAGTGGGAGATTAATATTGGCCTTTCTGCTTGTGTGCCAGTCTTGACTCCTGGGTGTGCCATCTCTCTCTCTCTCTCTCTCTCTCTCCAATTGTGGTCCATAGAAAGCCTATATTTTTTTTCCTTGATTTGGGTTCCAAAATCTACCAGAGAAAATAACTACATCAATCATTGGTAGAAAAATATTGGCCTCTGGGCTTGTGTGCCACTCCTGACTCCTGTGTGCGTCATCTCTCAGTCAGTGGACCATAGAACGCCTATTTTTGTTTTTATTTGTTTTATAAATTCTCCCTGGAAAAATCATTTTATTTTATTTGGTTTCTAAATTCTTCCTGATAAAATCATATTTTTTTTATTATTTTTTTTTCTAAAGTCTCCCTGAAAAAAAAAAAAAAAAAACAACCAAAAAAAACAGTGGGAGATTAATATTGGCCTTTCTGCTTGTGTGCCAGTCTTGACTCCTGGGTGTGCCATCTATCTCTCTCTCTCTCTCTCTCTCTCTCTCTCTCTCTCTCTCCAATTGTGGTCCATAGAAAGCCTATATTTTTTTTCCTTGATTTGGGTTCTAAAATCTACCAGAGAAAATAACTACATCAATCATTGGTAGAAAAATATTGGCCTCTGGGTTTGTGTGCCACTCCTGACTCCTGTGTGCGTCATCTCTCAGTCAGTGGGCCATAGAACGCCTATTTTTGTTTTTATTTGTTTTATAAATTCTCCCTGAAAAAATCATTTTATTTTATTTGGTTTCTAAATTCTTCCTGATAAAATCATATTTTTTTTATTATTTTTTTTTCTAAAGTCTCCCTGAAAAAAAAAAAAAAAAAAACAAACAAAAAAAACAGTGGGAGATTAATATTGGCCTTTCTGCTTGTGTGCCAGTCTTGACTCCTGGGTGTGCCATCTCTCTCTCTCTCTCTCTCTCTCTCTCCAATTGTGGTCCATAGAAAGCCTATATTTTTTTTCCTTGATTTGGGTTCCAAAATCTACCAGAGAAAATAACTCCATCAATCATTGGTAGAAAAATATTGGCCTCTGGGCTTGTGTGCCACTCCTGATTCCTGTGTGCGTCATCTCTCACTCAGTGGCCCATAGAAAGCATATAGTTTGTTACATTTGTTTTCTAAATTCTCCCTGCAAAAATCTATTTTTTTTTTTTTGAGGGGTTTCTAAAGTGTTCCTGAAAAAAATAAAAATAAAAAAAAAATAATAGTGTGACATTAATATTAACATTTGTGCTTCAGTGACAGTCCTGCGTGTGGGGCATCTCTCTAATTTGCAGCCACCAAAAAAAGAGTGTGTAACATTGGGCCTGATTTTCGCTGTGGTCTCACCAACCTGTAAAGGGGTAACATAGTAACATAGTAACATAGTTAGTAAGGCCGAAAAAAGACATTTGTCCATCCAGTTCAGCCTATATTCCATCATAATAAATACCCAGATCTACGTCCTTCTACAGAACCTAATAATTGTATGATACAATATTGTTCTGCTCCAGGAAGACATCCAGGCCTCTCTTGAACCCCTCGACTGAGTTCGCCATCACCACCTCCTCAGGCAAGCAATTCCAGATTCTCACTGCCCTAACAGTAAAGAATCCTCTTCTATGTTGGTGGAAAAACCTTCTCTCCTCCAGACGCAAAGAATGCCCCCTTGTGCCCGTCACCTTCCTTGGTATAAACAGATCCTCAGCGAGATATTTGTATTGTCCCCTTATATACTTATACATGGTTATTAGATCGCCCCTCAGTCGTCTTTTTTCTAGACTAAATAATCCTAATTTCGCTAATCTATCTGGGTATTGTAGTTCTCCCATCCCCTTTATTAATTTTGTTGCCCTCCTTTGTACTCTCTCTAGTTCCATTATATCCTTCCTGAGCACCGGTGCCCAAAACTGGACACAGTACTCCATGTGCGGTCTAACTAGGGATTTGTACAGAGGCAGTATAATGCTCTTATCATGTGTATCCAGACCTCTTTTAATGCACCCCATGATCCTGTTTGCCTTGGCAGCTGCTGCCTGGCACTGGCTGCTCCAGGTAAGTTTATCATTAACTAGGATCCCCAAGTCCTTCTCCCTGTCAGATTTACCCAGTGGTTTCCCGTTCAGTGTGTAATGGTGATATTGATTCCCTCTTCCCATGTGTATAACCTTACATTTATCATTGTTAAACCTCATCTGCCACCTTTCAGCCCAAGTTTCCAACTTATCCAGATCCATCTGTAGCAGAATACTATCTTCTCTTGTATTAACTGCTTTACATAGTTTTGTATCATCTGCAAATATCGATATTTTACTGTGTAAACCTTCTACCAGATCATTAATGAATATGTTGAAGAGAACAGGTCCCAATACTGACCCCTGTGGTACCCCACTGGTCACAGCGACCCAGTTAGAGACTATACCATTTATAACCACCCTCTGCTTTCTATCACTAAGCCAGTTACTAACCAATTTACACACATTTTCCCCCAGACCAAGCATTCTCATTTTGTGTACCAACCTCTTGTGCGGCACGGTATCAAACGCTTTGGAAAAATCGAGATATACCACGTCCAATGACTCACCGTGGTCCAGCCTATAGCTTACCTCTTCATAAAAACTGATTAGATTGGTTTGACAGGAGCGATTTCTCATAAACCCATGCTGATATGGAGTTAAACAGTTATTCTCATTGAGATAATCCAGAATAACATCCCTCAGAAACCCTTCAAATATTTTACCAACAATAGAGGTTAGACTTACTGGCCTATAATTTCCAGGTTCACTTTTAGAGCCCTTTTTGAATATTGGCACCACATTTGCTATGCGCCAGTCCTGCGGAACAGACCCTGTCGCTATAGAGTCACTAAAAATAAGAAATAATGGTTTATCTATTACATTACTTAGTTCTCTTAGTACTCGTGGGTGTATGCCATCCGGACCCGGAGATTTATCTATTTTAATCTTATTTAGCCGGTTTCGCACCTCTTCTTGGGTTAGATTGGTGACCCTTAATATAGGGTTTTCATTGTTTCTTGGGATTTCACCTAGCATTTCATTTTCCACCGTGAATACCGTGGAGAAGAAGGTGTTTAATATGTTAGCTTTTTCCTCGTCATCTACAACCATTCTTTCCTCACTATTTTTTAAGGGGCCTACATTTTCAGTTTTTATTCTTTTACTATTGATATAGTTGAAGAACAGTTTGGGATTAGTTTTACTCTCCTTAGCAATGTGCTTCTCTGTTTCCTTTTTGGCAGCTTTAATTAGTTTTTTAGATAAAGTATTTTTCTCCCTATAGTTTTTTAGAGCTTCAATGGTGCCATCCTGCTTTAGTAGTGCAAATGCTTTCTTTTTACTGTTAATTGCCTGTCTTACTTCTTTGTTTAGCCACATTGGGTTTTTCCTATTTCTAGTCCTTTTATTCCCACAAGGTATAAACCGCTTACACTGCCTATTTAGGATGTTCTTAAACATTTCCCATTTATTATCTGTATTCTCATTTCTGAGGATATTGTCCCAGTCTACCAGATTAAGGGCATCTCTAAGCTGTTCAAACTTTGCCTTCCTAAAGTTCAATGTTTTTGTGACTCCCTGACAAGTCCCCCTAGTGAAAGACAGGTGAAACTGCACAATATTGTGGTCGCTATTTCCTAAATGCCCAACCACCTGCAGATTTGTTATTCTGTCAGGTCTATTAGATAGTATTAGGTCTAAAAGTGCTGCTCCTCTGGTTGGATTCTGCACCAATTGTGAAAGATAATTTTTCTTGGTTATTAGCAGAAACCTGTTGCCTTTATGGGTTTCACAGGTTTCTGTTTCCCAGTTAATATCCGGGTAGTTAAAGTCCCCCATAACCAGGACCTCATTATGGGTTGCAGCTTCATCTATCTGCTTTAGAAGTAGACTTTCCATGCTTTCTGTTATATTTGGGGGTTTGTAACAGACCCCAATGAGAATTTTGTTACCATTTTTCCCACCATGAATTTCAACCCATATGGACTCGACATCCTCCGGGTAGCTAAATCATACTGAAGTTATAGCTCACCGTGTAAGTTGTGTGACTGCAACAAATAACGTTAGTTTGGTTACGTTTTTAAAACAATGAGGAAGTCTAGTGGAAGAGGTCGTGGCCGGGGGCGTTCATTGTCAGCTGGTAATGAGGGTAGTGGTAGTGGTGGAGCATCAGGTGGTCGTGGGGAAAAAAATATTGCACCTAAGTCTGGAGCTGTGGAGCCAGGTTCGTCGTCCGGCTACACAAGGCCTCGAACGCTCCCTTTTCTGGGATTAGGAAAACCGCTCTTAAAGCCGGAGCAGCAAGAGCAAGTTTTGGCTTATCTTGCTGACTCAGCCTCTAGCTCTTTTGCCTCATCTCGTGAAACTGGTAAAAGTAAAAGCAGCGCGTCGTTAGTGGATGTTCACGGTCAGGGACAAGTCACTTCCTTGTCCTCTTCAGCAAAAACAACAACAGAGAAGAATGCAGCAGGCGACACAACGGGTTACTCCATGGAGCTCTTTACACATACCGTCCCTGGCTTAGAAAGTGAAGCAGTTAACAGTCCATGCCCATTACAAATTGAATCTGACATGGAGTGCACTGACGCACAGCCACAGCCAGACTACTATGCTGGTCCTTTGACTCAGACCACAACATTGCCCTCGCAGGGTGCTGATCAAGAATCAGACCCTGATGAGACTATGTTGCCCCATCACGAACGCTATACCACCGAACGACACGGTGACACAGACGAAGTTGCGCAGGAGGTACAAGAAGAGTTATTAGATGACCCAGTTCTTGACCCCGATTGGCAGCCATTGGGGGAACAGGGTGCAGGCGGCAGCAGTTCTGAAGCAGAGGAGGAGGAGGGGCCGCAGCAGGCATCAACATCGCCACAGGTTCCATCTGCCGGGCCCGTATCTTGCCCAAAACGCGTGGCAAAGCCAAAACCTGGTGGAGGACAGCGTGGCCATCCGGTTAAAGCTCAGTCTGCAATGCCTGAAAAGGTATCCGATGCTAGAAAGAGTGCAGTCTGGCATTTTTTTAAACAACATCCAATTGATCAGCGCAAAGTCATCTGTCAAAAATGTTCTACTTCCTTAAGCAGAGGTCAGAATCTGAAAAGTCTCAATACTAGTTGCATGCATAGACATTTAACCACCATGCATTTGAAAGCTTGGACTAACTACCAAACGTCCCTTAAGGTTGTTGCACCCTCGGCCAATGAAGCTAGTCATCAACGCAACATCCCTTCCGGCAGTGTAGGACCACCATTTAGCGCACCACCTGCTGTATCTGTGCAGGTATCTTTGCCAGGCCAAAGCAGTCAGGGTCAGGGAATCACCAGTTTCGTAGTAGGAAACACTGCATCTAGGGCACCGGCGGCAACAATACCATCTCCCACCGTCTCTCAGTCTGCCATGTCCACCGGCACCCCCGCTAGTTCCACGATCTCCAGCTCTCCAGTCCAGCTCACCCTACATGAGACTATGGTTAGAAAAAGGAAATACTTAGCCTCGCATCCGCGTACACAGGGTTTGAACGCCCACATAGCTAGACTAATCTCGTTAGAGATGATGCCCTACCGGTTAGTTGAAAGCGAAGCTTTCAAAGACCTGATGGACTACGCTGTACCACGCTACGAGCTACCCAGTCGACACTTTTTTTCCAGAAAAGCCATCCCAGCCCTCCACCAGCATGTTAAAGAGCGCATCGTCCATGCACTCAGGCAATCTGTGAGCACAAAGGTGCACCTGACAACAGATGCATGGACCAGTAGGCATGGCCAGGGACGTTACGTGTCCATCACGGCACACTGGGTAAATGTGGTGGATTCAGGGTCCACAGGGGACAGCAAGTTTGGGACAGTTCTGCCTAGCCCACGGTCTAGTAAACAGTTGTCTGTAGCCGTTCGCACCCCCTCCTCCTCCTCCTCCTCGTCCTCCTGCAGAAGCAAGAGCTCGTCCACAGACCGCAGTCGCACAAACACTCCATCCGCACCTGCCACTGTTGCACACCAGGTCTCCCATTATGGGGCAGCTACTGGCATACGTCAGCAGGCTGTATTGGCTATGAAGTGTTTGGGCGACAATAGACACACCGCGGAAGTTCTGTCCGAGTTCTTGCAGCAAGAAACGCAGTCGTGGCTGGGCACTGTAGATCTTGAGGCAGGCAAGGTAGTGAGTGATAACGGAAGGAATTTCATGGCTGCCATCTCCCTTTCCCAACTGAAACACATTCCTTGCCTGGCTCACACCTTAAACCTGGTGGTGCAGTGCTTCCTGAAAAGTTATCCGGGGTTATCCGACCTGCTCCTCAAAGTGCGTGGACTTTGCGCACATATCCGCCGTTCGCCTGTACACTCCAGCCGTATGCAGACCTATCAGCGTTCTTTGAACCTTCCCCAGCATCGCCTAATCATAGACGTTGCAACAAGGTGGAACTCAACACTGCACATGCTTCAGAGACTGTGCGAACAGAGGCGGGCTGTTATGTTTTTGTGGGAGGATACACATACACGGGCAGGCAGTAGGATGGCAGACATGGAGTTGTCAGGTGTGCAGTGGTCGAAGATTCAAGACATGTGTCAAGTCCTTCAGTGTTTTGAGGAATGCACACGGCTGGTTAGTGCAGACAACGCCATAATAAGCATGAGCATCCCCCTAATGCGTCTGCTGATGCAAAGTTTGACGCACATAAAGGATCAGGCGTCTGCACCAGAGGAAGAGGAAAGCCTTGATGACAGTCAGCGATTGTCTGGTCAGGGCAGTGTACATGACGAGGTACCGGGCGAAGAGGAGGTGGAGGATGAGGAGGATGATGGGGATGAGTATATTTTTAATGAGGAAGCTTTCCCGGGGGCACGGGAAATTGGTGGCGTGGCAAGGCCGGGTTCTGGTTTTTTGAGGGACACAAGTGACGTAGATTTGCCTGCAACTGCCCCTCAACCAAGCACAACCGCAGATTTGACAACGGGAACTTTGGCCCACATGGCGGATTATGCCTTGCGTATCCTCAAAAGGGACACACGCATTACAAAAATGATGAACGATGACGATTACTGGTTGGCCTGCCTCCTTGATCCTCGCTATAAAGGCAAATTGCAAAATATTATGCCACATGAGAACTTGGAACTAATATTAGCAACAAAACAATCAACTCTTGTTGACCGTTTGCTTCTGGCATTCCCTGCACACAGCGCCCGTGATCGTTCTCACACGAGCTCCAGGGGCCAGCAGACCAGAGGTGTTAGAGGGGCAGAAATCAGAAGTGGCGTTGGCCAGAGGGGTTTTCTGACCAGGTTGTGGAGTGATTTTTCTATGACCGCAGACAGGACAGGTACTGCAGCATCAATTCAAAGTGACAGGAGACAACATTTGTCCAGTATGGTTACAAACTATTTTTCATCCCTTATCGACGTTCTCCCTCAACCGTCATTCCCATTTGATTACTGGGCATCCAAATTAGACACCTGGCCAGAATTGGCAGAGTATGCATTGCAGGAGCTTGCTTGCCCGGCAGCTAGTGTCCTATCAGAAAGAGTATTCAGTGCTGCAGGTTCAATACTAACAGAAAAAAGGACTCGTCTGGCTACCCAAAATGTAGATGATCTAACCTTCATTAAAATGAACCACAACTGGATTTCAAAATCTTTTGCCCCACCCTGCCCGGCTGACACCTAGCTTTCCTATGAAAAGGTCTTGCCTGTGGACTATTCTGAATGACTTTTCCAATCTCGTAATTTTCTTCACCTGATTGTCCAGCATACGACATGTTTCCACCTCACGAAATGGCCAAACTCCCCACACGGGGCCGTGCTATCGCCACTTTGCGCTTGGACCCTTGAGAGTGCTGTTTGTCTGAAGAGGTGGGTGTGGCCGCTTTTGGTCGACGGCACTGCCACTGGGTCCCTCATAGTACAATAAAGTGTCTCTGGCGGTGGTGGTGCGCACCCAACGTCAGACACACCGTTGTTATATGAGGGGCCCTGTGCCTGTACCGCCGGCCACAAGACAGTTCCCCCCCCCAGCTCAAACAGTGCTCTACCACTAGCAAAATTATCTCTCACAGCTTCACCAATGTGTAGTCTAGGCGCTGACATCCTTCAATGCCTGGCACTGACAATACCATTGTTTTGACATTTTTGTTATGTTAGGCCTTCGAAGCCTGTCTGCGGTCCCTTCTTTCTACAACTACTACACTGACCAGGCCACTGCTGGCCGTGTTACCCTGGAACCAATTTAAAAGTGCCTACAGTCAGCCCAATTTTGTTATGTTAGGCCTTCGAAGACTGTCTGCCGTCACTCCTTCCACTAGACTTCCACTGACCATACACTGCTGCCCATGTACCCCTGGAACCAATTTAAAGTGCCTACAGCCAGCCCAATTTTGTTATGTTAGGCCTTCGAAGCCTGTCTGCGGTCACTCCTTCCACTAGACTTCCACTGACCAGACCACTGCTGCCCGTGTACCCCTGCAACCAATTTAAAAGTGCCTACAGCCAGCCCAAGTTTGTTATGTTAGGCCTTGGAAGCCTGTCTGCGGTCACTCCTTCCACTAGACTTCCACTGACCAGACCACTGCTGCCCGTGTACCCCTGGAACCAATTTAAAAGTGCCTACAGCCAGCCCAAGTTTGTTATGTTAGGCCTTGGAAGCCTGTCTGCGGTCACTCCTTCCACTAGACTTCCACTGACCAGACCACTGCTGCCCGTGTACCCCTGGAACCAATTTAAAAGTGCCTACAGCCAGCCCAAGTTTGTTATGTTAGGCCTTCGAAGCCTGTCTGCGGTCACTCCTTCCACTAGACTTCCACAGACCAGACCACTGCTGCCCGTGTACCCCTGGAACCAATTTAAAAGTGCCTACAGCCAGCCCAAGTTTGTTATGTTAGGCCTTGGAAGCCTGTCTGCGGTCACTCCTTCCACTAGACTTCCACTGACCAGACCACTGCTGCCCGTGTACCCCTGGAACCAATTTAAAAGTGCCTACAGCCAGCCCAAGTTTGTTATGTTAGGCCTTCGAAGCCTGTCTGCGGTCACTCCTTCCACTAGACTTCCACAGACCAGACCACTGCTGCCCGTGTACCCCTGGAACCAATTTAAAAGTGCCTACAGCCAGCCCAAGTTTGTTATGTTAGGCCTTGGAAGCCTGTCTGCGGTCACTCCTTCCACTAGACTTCCACTGACCAGACCACTGCTGCCCGTGTACCCCTGGAACCAATTTAAAAGTGCCTACAGCCAGCCCAAGTTTGTTATGTTAGGCCTTCGAAGCCTGTCTGCGGTCACTCCTTCCACTAGACTTCCACAGACCAGACCACTGCTGCCCGTGTACCCCTGGAACCAATTTAAAAGTGCCTACAGCCAGCCCAAGTTTGTTATGTTAGGCCTTGGAAGCCTGTCTGCGGTCACTCCTTCCACTAGACTTCCACTGACCAGACCACTGCTGCCCGTGTACCCCTGGAACCAATTTAAAAGTGCCTACAGCCAGCCCAAGTTTGTTATGTTAGGCCTTCGAAGCCTGTCTGCGGTCACTCCTTCCACTAGACTTCCACTGACCATACACTGCTGCCCATGTACCCCTGGAACAAATTTAAAAGTGCCTACAGCCAGCCCAAGTTTGTTATGTTAGGCCTTCGAAGCCTGTCTGCGTCCCGTTCTTTCAACTACAACTACACTGACCAGGCCACTGATGGCCGTGTTCCCCTGGAACCAATTTTAACTTGCCTACAGCCAGCCCAATGTTAGGCCTTTGATGCCTGTCTGCCGTCACTCCTTCCACTAGGCCTCCACTGACCTGTCTATTGCTGCCCGTGTACCCCTTGAACCAACATCATTAAATATAAAAAAAATTAATTTGATTATAAAAAATAAGATCGTGTTGAGATCTCAAATGCAGACATTTTAACAATCAAAACAAACACACAACAAATATCTGGAACTGTACTACAAAGGTCCAACAGCTACAATTTCTTTCTCCTGCAAGAAGTTAACTGAAAGTTTTTTGGAGTTGTTAACACAGATATGGCATCCACCGAGTGTTGTCCTGTCGCGTCTCCTTTAAATTATTTCCAATAAGATGTTAAACTATTAATTTAATAAAATCAATAATTAAAAAAATAATTGAGTAAGTCAAAAGCACATTGCAAATAAACATTAATTACAAATCAAGAAGCATGGCGCGTCCGAGGGTGAGTAGATACCGAATAAGAATATAATCACCCTCGGACGCGCAATGCTTATTTACAACAGCCTTCCTTCCTAAGAATCAGCCCTTTCGTGGTGTAGAGAGAGGTTGTGTTACACTCCAAGGTGTTCCCCGGGTTGCCTTTCATGAGCTTCGATCTTCCGGCTCTCGTTTAGTAGTTGGTGGAAACTACGCTGCATTAGGCCTACAAATTTGGTATGGGGTGTAGAGACAGGTTGTGTTACACTCCAAGGTTTTCACCAGGTTGCCTTTCCTGAGCTTCGATCTTCATGCTCTCGTTTAGTAGGTGTCGGAAAGTAGGCTGCATTAGGCCTACAAATTGGGTATGGGGTGGAGAGAGATGGTGTGTTACACTCCAAGGTGTTCCCCAGGTTTCCTTGCCATTGCTTCGGTCTTCCGACTCTCGTTTAGTAGTTGTAGAAAAGTACACAGCATTAGGCCTACAAAATGGGTATGGGGTGGAGAGAGATGGTGTGTTACACTCCAAGGTGTTCCCCAGGTTGCCTTTCCTGAGCTTCTATGTTCAGGCTCTCATTAAATTGTGGTTAAATGGAACAACTGCATTTGGCGTACTAGTTGGTTTGGGGCCTACTATCGGTGTCTGCCACTCCTTGCTGTTCTCCTGGTTTCCTGTCCTGAAATACCATTTTCAGCCTCTCGTTAAGTAGTTGTTAATGTTAGACTGCATTTGGCCTACTAGTTGGTTTGGGGCCTACTATCGGTGTCTGCCACTCCTTGCTGTTCTCCTCCACTGAACAAAGCTGTGCCGCCTGTTTACTACGGTTGCCAATTTTGAACTGCATTTCGACTACTTACTGATTTGGCCCTACTCTCTGTGTCAGCCTCTCATTCCAGTTGTCCTCCACTGCAATGCCCCCTGGTTATTCCTGTGTTACCAATTTTGAACTGCATTTAGCCCACTTTCTTCTTTGGGCCTATATCTGTGTTTCCACTTCATCGTGCCCATTGCCCAGCCAGTGATAGATGAGTCTGCTGGTACATTGACCCATAACGCAACATTCCCCGTGCACGCTACACAACAACATTGTGACCCTGCTGAAAGTCAGGTTGCTCTTCCCGCATACCATACCACCTTACACGGGGACAAAGAGGAAGGTGCAGATGAAAGTGCAGGTTCCTTCATCAGGTGGGGGGAGGAATACTAGTTGGCGACGTCACTGGCACAGGGCCTCTCATAGTACGCAAAAGTGTTGCTGCCGGTGGGAGGCGCCCCCGCCGTGCAAACACACCGCTGTACTTTGAGGGGCCCTGTGCCAGTGCCAATGCCAACGAGTGGGCCCCCCCTGCTTGCTCAGGTTCACAGCACTTGCAAAGTTGAAATACTTACCTCTCCCTGCTCCACTGCCGTGACGTGGTCCAGATTTCCTGGGCCCACTAATTACTTGAACCAGCCCTACCCCCCACAACTTTAGCCAAATGACCCCCAATTTCAAATGCCTTCCAATTATTATAAGGTAAATTACGCTTGACAAGCTTCATTAAGAAGAATGGATGGTTTTGACATTAAAATGGGCACTCTAGGTGTTTTCCTGGCCCCCACTCACTGCCGACTATGCTGCCCCATTGACTTGCATTGGGTTTCGTGTTTCGGTCGATCCCGACTTTACGTCATAATCGGCCGATTTCACTCGACCCGACTTTGGACATAGTCGGGTTTCGCAAAACCCGGCTCGACTCTAAAAAGGTCAAGGTCGCTCAACTCTAGTCAGCGCATAGTCTAAACATTGGTGGAAGTGTGAGAGATAATTGTGGAAGTGGCAGAGCAATGTTTGACCTGGGGGTGGGTGAACTCTCTTGTGGACGGCGGTACAGGCCCAGGGCCCCTCATGTTACAACAGTGTGTCTGACGTTGGGTGCGCACCACCACCGCCAGAGACAGTTTATTGTACTATGAGGGACCCAGTGGCAGTGCTGTCGACCAAAAGCGGGCACACCCACCTCTTCAGACAAACAGTACTCTCACGGGTGCTTGCGCCAAGTCGCGATACCACGGCCCGTGTGGGGAGTTTGGCCATTTAGGGAGGTGTAAACATGTCGTATGCTGGACAATCAGCTGCTGCAAATTAAGACATTTGAAAAGTCATTCACAGTAGTCCACAGGCAAGAGCTTTTCATAGGAAAGCTAGGTGTCGCCCGGGCAAGGTGGGGCAAAAGAATTCAAAATCCAGTTGTGGTTCATTTTAATGAATGTTAGATCATCAACATTTTGTGTAGCCAGACGAGTCCTTTTTTCGGTTAATATTGAACCTGCAGCACTGAATACTCTTTCTGATAGGACACTAGCTGCCGGGCAAGCAAGCTCCTGCAATGCATATTCAGCCAATTCTGGCCAGATGTCTAATTTTGATGCCCAGTAATCAAATGGGAATGACGGTTGAGGGAGAACATCGATAAGGGATGAAAAATAGTTTGTAACCATACTGGACAAATGTTGTCTCCTGTCACTTTGAATTGATGCAGCAGTACCTGTCCTGTCTCCGGTCATAGCAAAATCACTCCACAACCTGGTCAGAAAACCCCTCTGTCCAACGCCACTTCTGATGTGTGCACCCCTAACACTCCTGGTCTGCTGCCCCCTGGAGCTCGTGTGAGAACGATCACGGGCGCTGTGTGCTGGGAATGCCTGAAGCAAACGGTCAACAAGAGTTGATTGTTTTGTTGCTAATATTAGTTCCAAGTTCTCATGTGGCATAATATTTTGCAATTTGCCTTTATAGCGAGGATCAAGGAGGCAGGCCAACCAGTAATCGTCATCGTTCATCATTTTAGTAATGCATGTGTCCCTTTTGAGGATACGCAAGGCATAATCCGCCATGTGGGCCAAAGTTCCAGTTGTCAAATCTGCGGTTGTGCTTGGTTGAGGGGCAGTTGCAGGCAAATCTACGTCACTTGTGTCCCTCAAAAAACCAGAACCCGGCCTTGCCACGCCACCAATTTCCAGTGCCCCCGGGAAAGCTTCCTCATTAAAAATATACTCATCCCCATCATCCTCCTCGTCCTCCACCTCCTCTTCGCCCACTACCTCGTCCTGTACACTGCCCTGACCAGACAATGGCTGACTGTCATCAAGGCTTTCCTCTTCCTCTGATGCAGACGCCTGATCCTTTATGTGCGTCAAACTTTGCATTAGCAGACGCACTAGGGGGATGCTCATGCTTATTATGGCGTTGTCTGCACTAACCAGCTGTGTGCATTCCTCAAAACACTGAAGGACTTGATACATGTCTTGTATCTTCGACCACTGCACACCCGACAACTCCATGTCTGCCATCCTACTGCCTGCCCGTGTATGTGTATCCTCCCACAAAAACATAACAGCCCGCCTCTGTTCGCACAGTCTCTGAAGCATGTGCAGTGTTGAGTTCCACCTTGTTGCAACGTCTATGATTAGGCGATGCTGGGGAAGGTTCAAAGACCGCTGATAGGTCTGCATAGGGCTGGAGTGTACAGGCGAACGGCGGATATGTGAGCAAAGTCCACACACTTTGAGGAGCAGGTCGGAGAAACCAGGATAAGTTTTCAATAAGCACTGCATCACCAGGTTTAAGGTGTGAGCCAGGCAAGGAATGTGTTTCAGTTGGGAAAGGGAGATGGCAGCCATGAAATTCCTTCCATTATCACTCACTACCTTGCCTGCCTCAAGATCTACTGTGCCCAGCCACGACTGCGTTTCTTCCTGCAAGAACTCGGACAGAACTTCCGCGGTGTGTCTGTTGTCGCCCGAACACTTCATAGCCAATACAGCCTGCTGACGCTTGCCAGTAGCTGCCCCATAATGGAACAACTGGTGTGCAACAGTGACAGCTGACGATGGAGTGGTTTGACGACTGCGGTCAGTGGAAGAGCTGTCGCTTCTGCAGGAGGACGAGGAGGAGGAGGAGGAGGGGGTGCGAACGCCTACAGCCAACTGTTTCCTAGACCGTGGGCTAGGCACAACTGTCCCGAAATTGATGTCCCCTGTGGACCCTGCATCCACCACATTCACCCAGTGTGCTGTGATGGACAAGTAACGTCCCTGGCCATGCCTACTGGTCCATGCATCTGTAGTCAGGTGCACCTTTGTACTCACAGATTGCCTGAGTGCATGGACGATGCGCTGTTTAACATGCTGGTGCAGGGCTGGGATGGCTTTTCTGGAAAAAAAGTGTCAACTGGGTAGCTCGTAGCGTGGTTCAGCGTACTCCATCAGGGCTTTGAAAGCTTCGCTTTCAACTAACCGGTAGGGCATCATCTCTAACGAGATTAGTCTAGCTATGTGGGCGTTTAAACCCTGTGTACGCGGATGCGAGGATAAGTACTTCCTTTTTCTAACTAGAGTCTCATGTAGGGTGAGCTGGACTTGAGAGCTGGAGATCGTGGAACTAGCGGGTGTGCCGGTGGACATGGCAGACTGAGAGACGGTTGGAGACGGTATTGTTTCCGCCGGTGCCCTAGATGCAGTATTTCCTCCAACGAAACTGGTGATTCCCTGACCCTGACTGCTTTGGGCTGGCAAAGAAACCTGCACAGATACTGCCGGTGGTGAAGAAAATGGTGGCCTTACAGTGACGGAAGGGATGTTGCGTTGCTGAGTAGCTTCATTGGCCGAGGGTGCTACAACCTTAAGGGACGTTTGGTAGTTAGTCCAGGCTTGCAAATGCATGGTGGTTAAATGTCTATGCATGCAACTTGTATTGAGACTTTTCAGATTCTGACCTCTGCTTAAGCTAGTTGAACATTTTTGACAGATGACTTTGCGCTGATGAATTGGATGTTGTTTAAAAAAATGCCAGACTGCACTCTTCCTAGCATCGGATCCCTTTTCAGGAATTGCAGACTGAGCTTTAACCGGATGGACACGCTGTCCTCCAACAGTTTTTTGCTTTGCCACGCGTTTTGGGCCAGATACGGGCCCGGCAGATGGAACCTGTTGCGATGTTGATGCCTGCTGCGGCCCCTCCTCCTTCGCTTCAGAACTACTGCCGCCTGCACCCTGTTCCCCCAATGGCTGCCAATCGGGGTCAACAACTGGGTCATCTATAACCTCCTCTTCTAGCTCGTGTGCAACTTCATCGGTGTCACCGTGTAGGTCGGTGGTATAGCGTTCGTGACGGGGCAACATAGTCTCATCAGGGTCTGATTCTGGATCAGTACCCTGAGAGGGCAATGTTGTGGTCTGAGTCAAAGGACCAGCATAGTAGTCTGGCTGTGGCTGTGCATCAGTGCACTCCATGTCAGAATCTACTTGTAATGGACATGGCCTGTTAACTGTTTCACTTTCTAAGCCAGGGACGGTATGTGTAAAGAGCTCCATGGATTAACCCGTTGTGTCGCCTGCTGCATCCTTCTCTCTTGTTGTTGTTGTTTTTGCTGAAGAGGACAAGGAAGCGACTTGTCCCTGACCGTGAACATCCACTAACGACGCGCTGCTTTTAGATTTGCCAGTTTCAGAAGAGGAGGCAAAAGAGCTAGAGGCTGAGTCAGCAAGGTAAGCCAAAACTTGCTGTTGCTGCTCCGGCTTTAAAAGCGGTTTTCCCACTCCCAGAAAAGGGAGCGTTCGAGGCCTTGTGTAGCCAGACGACGAACCTGGCTCCACAGCTCCAGACTTAGGTGCAATATTTTTTTCCCCACGACCACCTGATGCTCCACTACCGCTACCATCATTACCAGCTGACAATGAATGCCCACGGCCACGACCTCTTCCACCAGACTACCTCATTGTTTTAAAAACTTAACCAAAGTAACTTTATTTGTTGCTGTCAAACAACTTACACGGTGAGCTATAACTTCTGTATGATTTCGATATCCCTTTACAGGTTGGTGAAACCGCAAGGAAAATCAGGCACAATGTTACACACTCTGTTTTCTGTGGCACTAAATTAGAGAGATGCCACACACGCAGGACTGTCACTCAAGCACAAATGTCAATATTAAACTCCCACTGTTTTTTTTTGTTTTTTTTAAGGAAACTTTAGAAACAAAATTAAATAAAATGATTTATTCAGGAAGAATTTAGAAACAAAATAAAATAAAATGATTTTTTCAGGGAGAATTTAGAAACCCCAAAAAAAAGAAAATAGCCTTTCTATGGCCCAGTGCCCACTATTTGAGAGAGAGAGATGGCACACCCAGGAGTCAGGAGTGGCACACAAGCAGAAAGGGCAATATTAATCTCCCACTGACTTTTTTTTTTCAGGGAGACTTTAGAAACAAAATTAAATAAAATGATTTATTCAGGAAGAATTTACAAACAAAATAAAATAAAATGATTTTTTCAGGGAGAATCTAGAAACCAAAAAAAAAAGAAAATAGCCTTTCTATGGCCCAGTGCCCACTATTTGAGAGAGAGAGAGATGGCACACCCAGGAGTCAGGAGTGGCACACAAGCAGAAAGGACAATATTAATCTCCCACTGATTGATTTATTGATTTTTTCAGGTAGAATTTAGAAACCAAATCAACCAAAAAAATAAAATAGGCTTTCTATGGCCCACTGAGTGAGAGATGGCACACACAGGAGTCAGGAGTGGCACACAGGCCCAGAGGCCAATATTTATCTCCCACTGATTGATTGATTTATTGATTTTTTTCAGGTAGAATTTAGAAACCAAATAAACCCAAAAAAAAATAGGCTTTCTATGGCCCACTGAGTGAGAGATGGCACACACAGGAGTCAGGAGTGGCACACAAGCCCAGAGGCCAATATTTATCTCTCACTGATTGATTTATTGATTTTTTCTTGTAGAATTTAGAAACCAAATCAACAAAAAGAAAAAAAATAGCCTTTCTATGGCCCAGTGACTGCCCACTATTTGAGAGAGAGAGATGGCACACCCAGGAGTCAGGAGTGGCACACAAGCAGAAAGGGCAATATTAATCTCCCACTGACTTTTTTTTTTCAGGGAGACTTTAGAAACAAAATTAAATAAAATGATTTATTCAGGAAGAATTTAGAAACAAAATAAAATAAAATGATTTTTTCAGGGAGAATTTAGAAACAAAAAAAAAAAGAAAATAGCCTTTCTATGGCCCAGTGCCCACTATTTGAGAGAGAGAGATGGCACACCCAGGAGTCAGGAGTGGCACACAAGCAGAAAGGGCAATATTAATCTCCCACTGACTTTTTTTTTCAGGTAGACTTTAGAAACAAAATTAAATAAAATGATTTATTCAGGACGAATTTAGATACAAAATAAAATAAAATGATTTTTTCAGGGAGAATTTAGAAACCAAAAAAAAAAGAAAATAGCCTTTCTATGGCCCAGTGCCCACTATTTGAGAGAGAGAGATGGCACACCCAGGAGTCAGGAGTGGCACACAAGCAGAAAGGGCAATATTAATCTCCCACTGACTTTTTTTTTTCAGGGAGACTTTAGAAACAAAATAAAATAAAATGATTTATTCAGGAAGAATTTAGAAACAAAATAAAATAAAATGATTTATTCAGGAATAATTTAGAAACAAAAAAAAAATAGGCTTTCTATGGCCCACTGAGTGAGAGATGGCACACACAGGAGTCAGGAGTGGCACACAAGCCCAGAGGCCAATATTTATCTCCCACTGATTGATTGATTTATTGATTTTTTCAGGTAGAATTTAGAAACCAAATCAACCCAAAAAAAAAATAGGCTTTCTATGGCCCACTGAGTGAGAGATGGCACACACAGGAGTCAGGAGTGGCACACAAGCCCAGAGGCCAATATTTATCTCCAACTGATTGATTTATTGATTTTTTCAGGTAGAATTTAGAAACCAAATCAACAAAAAGAAAAAAAATAGCCTTTCTATGGCCCAGTGACTGCCCACTAGTTGAGAGAGAGAGATGGCACACCTAGGAGTCAGGAGTGGCACACAAGCAGAAAGGGCAATATTAATCTCCCACTGATTTTTTTTTATTTTTTCTTTGAGTATTTAGAAACCCAGTAAAAAAAAAATTAATAGGCTTTCTATGGCCCACTATTTGAGAGAGAGATGGCACACTCAGGACTGGCACACAAGCCCAAAGGCCAATATTAATCTCCCACTGTATTTTTTTTATCAGGGAGAATTTATAAACCCCACAAAAAAAATACAGAAAAATGAAAAGGCTTTCTATGGCCCACTATGTGAGAGAGATTGCACACACAGGGATGGCACTCTAGCAGAAATGCCAAATTGCCAATCTTAATCTCCACAAAAAAAAAAAAAAAACAGGGACTGTCCTACAATTACTATCTCCCTGCCTGCAGTAATCTCAGCCAGGTATGGCAGGCAGCAATAAGGAGTGGACTGATGCACAAATGAAATAAAAAGTGTGGACAAACAAAAAAGATAGCTGTGCAGAAAGGAAGGAACAAGAGGATTTGTGCTTTGAAAAAAGCAGTTGGTTTGCACAGCGGCGTACACACAGCAATGCAGCTATCAGGGAGCCTTCTAGGGCAGCCCAATGAGCTACAGCGCTGAGAAAAAAAAAAATAAAATGTTGCCTCCACTGTCCCTGCACACCGAAGGTGGTGTTGGACAGTGGAAATCGCTACAGCACAAGCGGTTTTGTGGTTAATGGACCCTGCCTAACGCTATCCCTGCTTCTGACGAAGCGGCAGCAACCTCTCCCTATGCTCAGATCAGCAGCAGTAAGATGGCGGTCGGCGGGAACGCCTCTTTATAGCCCCTGTGACGCCGCAGACAGCAAGCCAATCACTGCAATGCCCTTCTCTAAGATGGTGGGGACCAGGACCTATGTCATCACGCTGCCCACACTCTGCGTTCACCTTCATTGGCTGAGAAATGGTGCTTTTTGCGTCATTGAAACGCGACTTTGGCGCGAAAGTCGCGTACCGCATGGCCGACCCCGCACAGGGGTCGGATCGGGTTTCATGAAACCCGACTTTGCCAAAAGTCGGCGACTTTTGAAAATGAACGATCCGTTTCGCTCAACCCTACTTGTGATATTTCAGTTTTTCTTTTTTAATAAATTTGCAAAAATTACTACGTTTCTGTTTTTTTTTCAGTCAAGATGGTGTGCAGAGTGTACATTAAAGAGAAAACAAATGAACTTTTTTGAATTTACCAAATGGCTGCAATGAAACAAAGTGTGAAAAATTTAAAGGAGTCTGAATACTTTCCGTACCCACTGAATACCTGTATGTCATCTCCCCCTGCATATGGTATATACCTGTATGTCATCTCCTCCTGTGTATAGTACATACCCGTGTGCCATCTCCTCCTGTATTAGAACTCGTTCACATTTTATTTGGCCATTGTTTTTACCTCAGTATTTGTAAGCTAAAACTTGAAGTAAAATAATCAGAGGAAAAGTTCATTAGAAACACGTCACCACTTCTGCATTTTTCTCCCACTCTTGGTTTTGGCTTATAAATACTGAAGTAAAATACTGACCAAATCCTGAACGTGTGAATATGGCCTTATACACAGCCTCCACCTGCAGCGCCTCACGCCTCTCTATACACAGTCTCATACTGCAGTAGCATCTCACGTCTCTCATTTTCCCCCTCACATCTCTATCCATGAGGCTCCTCCCTTTCCCTTGACGTATTACCTCACTGGAGCAACTCCATTCTAGACATGACGGAGCTAGATGTGGCCTGTGCCTGCTATGCGGAGTGGGCATGGCTATGTGGAGAGGGCGTGGCTCGATACATACACACACATACATACACTCAACTTTATATATGTATATATATATATATATATATATATGAAGCTGCTCAATTTCTACCATCCTCTATTAAAAGGTGTATGTATTGTCTTCTATGGTTACCTGTATGTGGATACATTTTACAGTCTGCTCACATCTATTTCTTGTGTCCTACTGTATGAATATTCAACAGTGTGTTGATTTTTCATTTAACTAATATAGAAGTGTCTCCCTCCTGGAAACAATAATTCGAGCAGATGTGGCCCCATGCTGTTTTACCACCAAATGTAATCATGTCTCAAAGCAAGACTTTACAAATTCTGTCCTATACCCAAGTCACTTTCCTCTACAGTTTGGTGCATACACAACAGAAAGAATCAGCTGCAATCCCATTTCTTAAACAGATCAGATAATTAGCAGAACATTTTATCACCACTTACACTGCTGTGCCAAAATACAGTCTTCAACAGGTTCATCTTCCGCTACATGCATTAACATAAACTTATAGACGCATAATGATTTGTTCGATTTGTGTATTCCAGCATTTCAAACAGTTTTCAAGACTAAGAAAAGAGAATTGTACTAATGTAAAAAATTAAATTTGCCGTATTTTGTGAAATGTAGATTTGTAGAAGACTTTTTTTTATTGACCTTGACTTGTGCGTGACAGACGGCATCTGTATTTTTGGGACAATGTGGTTCACTTGACTCACTTTATTCACTTATATTTTTGCAGCACGTTTACAGTGCAAGTCGATGAGGATAAAAACCAGACACTGAAATTACCAGCTAGTCATACAATAAGTGTGAAAAAGCTATTTGTAGGAGGAATCCCATCTGATGTACAATTTCCCATGTACAAGAACATACCACCATTTGAAGGATGCATTTGGGACCTATTGATCAACGCAGTGTAAGCTTTCAATACATTTGTCGTATTGTGCAATTACTTTTTCTTGTCAAGCATGCATTTAACTTGATTCTATCAAGAAAATCTTCAATGAAACATTATTTCATATGGTTTAATGACAGGTAAACTCTGCAATTGTTAGATACTTTTGGTCAAAATGAAATCCCCAAGTGAAGATCCAGGATCTTTAGCTGCAAACTCATATTCTATAGATACATTAATGCTTCAAAGTTTGTGTACCCTTCAGAATTTTTTATATTTTTGCATAAATTTGATCTAAAACTACATCAGATTTTCACACAAATGCTAAAAGTAGATAGGAAAAACAAAATTAAACAAATGAGTAACAAATATTAGACTTTCACATTTTTTAAATGAGGAAAATGATCCAATGCACATTTTTGTGAGCTGCAAAATTCTGTGAACCTTTGCTTTCAGTATATGGTGAGATCCCTTTATGCATCAATAACTGCATGTAAACATTTCCTGTCATTGTTGATTAATCCTGCACATAGGCTTGAAGCTGCTTCATATTTGTTATGTTGGTTGGTTTTCTTCCACGAATTGCTTGCTTTAGATCCTTCCACAATATTTCTATAGGATTAAAGGGACTCTGTCACCTGAATTTGGAGGGAACAATTTTCAGCCATAGGGGCGGGGTTTTCGGGTGTTTGATTCACCCTTTCCTTACCCGCTGGCTGCATGCTGGCTGCAATATTGGATTGAAGTTCATTCTCTGTCCTCCGTAGTACATGCCTGCAAAAGGCAATCTTAAGGGAGCTTAGTCTCCAGAAATGCATTGAGATTCCTACCTATATGGTTCGTGCTAAAGTCTGTATCCTCCATGTTTAACGTTTGTGAATAAAGACAACTCTTTTTTTACGGATTCGGTGAAGCTGGACATTTCTTCTTTTTTTAATAATTGTCATGTCTTCTTTTCTACACAATCTGTATAACTATGGATTGTTAAATTCCGAACTCTTTAGAGATGGCTTTGTAACCTTTTCCACCTTGATGAGCATCAATAACTTTTTCTGAGGTTCTATGAAATATCCTTTGCTTGAGCTATGATACATTTCCAAAAAACAAGGCTTATGAAGACTTTGATAGATTCTATAAATATAAAAGTTTCTCACTCACACCTGATTGTCATCCTCATTGTTTGAAAACACTAGATTATAACTACACCTTCAAATTATCTGCTATAATCCTAAATATCTACATACGTTTGCCCCTCACAGAATATGATATTGAATCATTTTCTTCAATAAGAATAAGAAAGTCAAACATTTGATACTCATTTGTTTAACTTGGTTCTCTTTATGTACTCTTAGGGCTTGTGTGAAAATGTAATGTTGTTTTAGGTCAAATTTAAGTTAAAATATAGAAAATAATTTGGTCAGCCAGGTCTCACTTCAGTTATATAACCGGAGTTCATCTACTATGAATTCTTCTCACTTTATTGACATCACCGCTCAGTTCTACACCTGAGTTCTCAGCCCCATCTCAGTGTCTCCTGGTTTGCCGGGGGGAGAACCCATGCAATTTTTTCATTTATTTTCTTATTTATTAATAAGTATAGTAAAATGCACACCCAAGGTAATCTTAGTTCACAGCCTCCAGTGGTTCCAGTAGATGGAAACTACAGCAACCCTCAATGTCCCTCAAAGTTACCAACGAGTTTCCAGGCATTGCATCTGCTGGGACACCCAGTGGCTGTGAATTCAGGTAACCTTAAGGTACCTTCACACTGAACAACTTTACAACAAGAACGACAACGATTTGTGACGTTGCAGCGTCCTGGATAGCGATCCCGTTGTGTTTGACATGCAGCAGCGATCAGGATCCTGCTGTGACATCTCTGGTCGTAGCTAGAAGTCCAGAACTGTATTTGGTTGTCAGGTCAGCGTGATTCGTCATGTTTGACAGCAAAAGCAATGATGCCTGCAATGTTTTTCATGGAGCAACAACCAGCGAGAACGATAAGTACATCACTGGATCGCTCCTGCATTGTTCTGCTGTTGTCTGTGTTTGAAGTCTCCTAGCGACCTAAATAGCGGCGCTGCAGCGATCGGCTCGTTGTCTATATCACTGCAGCGTCGCTTAATGTGACGGTACCTTTACCATAGTTCACAGCCACCAGGTCTCAGAGTAGCTTGAGTGTCGGACTGATGAGTGCCTAGTGCCAGACTCACGATTGTTCATCAGTTCAGCACTGGAACTTGCAAAGTAAGAGAATCGGCTGTTATGAACTAAAGTGACTTTACTGTACTTGGTAATAATTAAAAAATAACATGAAAAAAATGGTGTGAAGTCACCTGTAATTTTCATAACCAGCTGAGGTAAAGCTGATGGCTGGGGGATGATTTTAATATTCTGGGAACGGGCCAATATCCATAAAGGTATTAAAATCAGCTCACCGCTGTTTGCTTAATGTTTCCTGGTTATTGTAGGGGAGTTCCCCCAAAAAAATGACATGGGGTCCCCCTATCTTCAATAACCAGCAAAGACTAAACAGACAGCTGTGAGCTGATATTTATAGCCTAGGAAAGGGCCATGGATATTGGCCCCCTCCAAGACATCAGTTCTCAGCCACCTCAGAAATGGTGCATTAATCTGTCGTTTAGCCTCCACTTTTCCCACTTGCACTGGTGTGGTGGCAAGTGGGGTAATAGGTTTTGATTTGATTTCAGCTGTTTTATAGCCGCTGACATCAAGCCCAGGGGTTTGTAATGGAGAGGCACCCCCCATGGATAAGGCACCCCCATTACTAACCCCATATAGAAAATTAAATAAAGACACAGAAAAAAAAGTCCTTTTAATTAAAATAAACACAAAGAAAAATCCTTTATTTGAAATAAACACTTACCACCCTCTTTATTTATTTATTTATTGCATTGACGCCGACTCATAAATACTCTCATCATCATACGCCTGCTCTCGCTGCTATCAGTGACACTGGACTTACAATAATGAGAATAGCACTCTCATTAGCGAATGCCTGTGACCTTTTTACCGCCAGTCACAGCTGCTGGCTCACAAGGTGTATCTGAATGACAACATGGGAAACGCAGCACTCTGATCTGCAGTAAAAAGGTCACAGGCATACGATGATGAGAGTATTCATGGGTGCAAAAAATAATTAAATAAAATAATAAAATAAAGTTAGGTCCCCTCTATTTTTGCTATCCAGCGCATATGACAGATGACAGCGTGGGAAACGCCTGATGTTTTGGCCCCCTATTCATTTAAATGGGGTCTGGGTTCAGGTTTGAGTTCGGGTACTGTTCTGGTACCCAAACCAAACTTTTTAAAAATGTTTGGCCAAATCCGACATACCAGAACATCCACGGGTTCACCCATTGCCAGTCATAACATAACTTTATGATGTCACGTTGATTAGGAATCACAAGAAGTGTAAAAGAATGCACTTTAGAGCTGGCTGAGCAAGTTTGCAATGCCTTGATCCAGATACTAAGGAATACTAATACGGAATGCCAATATGGAAGCCACACCAGAGTAATGTTTTTGCTGTTCTTTAGTTTTTTCAAACCTTTCCTAGTCAAACCTTGCAAATCAGGGAGTCTGCAGTATACAGTATATTGCTGCATAATTTGTTTGTGGAAATGCTGTGGGATACAGTAGCCATGGTGATAGTCTTAGCATTAATTTACTAATACTAATCTTAAATCATATTATGATAAGCAATTCTGAGCCACACAATGCAATTTATGTGGCAGAAAATCAACTGTATACATAGCCTTTGGATATGTACCCATAATCTCCTGTGAGTACAAAGAGCAGAATGTGTGATGAGCTAGTAGAGCGCAAAAAAGCGCAGAAGAAATACCTTCTATGAGTACAGTGTATTTTCAGGCTACAAATTTGCTGCTTACATTTCTGCTACTGTCCTATTTACCTAAATTGGGCTTGCAAAAATCCTTGTGCATTCTACTAAAATAATCTTAATCAGATAAGTTAAATACATTTCTGCAATGAATCTTCAGCATATGAATATACTAGGGATTAGTAGATCTTTTAATTCCTTCACCACATTGGGTTTTCCCATTTTTTAGTTTTCATTTTTGCTCCCCTTTTTCCCAGTGCCATATCATTATTATTTTTCCATCAATTTGGCCATTTGAGGTCTTGATTTTTTTCAGCACAAGTTGTTCATTTGTAAAACACTATTGGCTTTACCATATAGTGTACTGGAAAATTTGAAAAAAATTCCAAGTGTTGTGAAATTGCTAAAAAAAAAAACAACTGTTTTTTTTTACCATGTTCACCAAATGCTAACACTAACCTGATAATATAATTCTCCAAGTCATTTCAAGATGGCAAATATCAAACATGTATAGGCTCTTTTTTATTTAAGTGGTGGAAAAAAAAATCCAAAGTTTGTAAAAAACAAACAAATGCCACCATTTTCCGAGACCCATAGAGTCTCCATTTTTCGGGATCTGGGGCTGGATGAGGGCTTATTTTTTGTGCACCAACTGATGTTTTATCGACACTATTTTGGGGTTGATATGATCCTATGAACACCTGTTAATGCACTGTATTGCATTACTGCAGTGACCAAAAAGCATAATTCTGGAGTTATGATTTTTTTCTCAATACGTCAATTACCGATCGGATTAATTATTTTGATTTTTTGATAGATCGTGTATTTCTGAATTCAGTGATACCAAATATGTGTATTTTTGATTTTTTAATTGTTTTATTTTGAATAGGGCAAAAGGGAGGTAGTTTTAACTTTTATATTTTAATTTTTTTTAAATATTTTTAAAAACATTTTTTTTCTTTCACTAGCTTCAGAAGTCTCCCTAGGATCGGGGACTCTACCAGACCCTCGGGTTGTCATGCCAACCCATCGGTGCCCTGCTATCATGTGACAGTTATGCACTTCCAGAACGTGCGCATGTTAAATGCCCCTGTCAAAGATTGACAGCGGCATTTAATATGTTCAGAACCGCAGGTGGATCTTGTATCCACCCGCGGCTGTTAGAGGCACATGACAGGTGATCAAATCAGCTGTCATGTGCCTGAAAAGATGTGGGGTCGGCGCCGGAGCCAGCATCAAAGAGGGGGAGATGACCTATGATGAAACTATACATTATAGGTTTTAAAGGGGTTAAAATTTGAATTAGCAAGGTTTGCAGAGCTTTACCCAAAAATTTGATTTGTAGCAAATAAATTAGCTGTGAACCCCAATACAACAAAGCCTCTAATTGTCCAGAAAATACATGTATAATACTCAATGGTCTCTTAGGACTCCACTGAACTTATTTGACCTCTTTAAAGCTATGTTCCCATGATAAGGTAGTATTTTCCTGCATCCAAAGTGCTGTGTTCTAATTATGCAGGTAAATCCGCATGTGTTCGCTGAACAATGTAGATTTACCGCATTCAATACATATCCATTGTGGAGATTTTTGTTGCGTAGACTCGCATCTCCATGACAGAAATTGACATGCTGTTGCTAATAAACCTGTGCCATGGGTGAGTTTATGCGCTGTTAAATAGAAGCAGAGTGGACATGGGAATTCTATAAATCCAATGTACTGTGTGTGCTGTACAAAGCAGCATTTTTCCAAAACACTTCTGTTCCTGATCATGGGCACGTACCGTAACACAAATATAAAATTATGATGTAGGGGCATTAAACTGCCCTCTTTTATTTGCAGTGCATCAAGATTAAAAGAAAATCGAGATAGTAAGATTATATAGTGCAATATATAACAGATCAATCAGTTTACACAAGTCACATTGACTCTGCCAGTCAAGCACCTCCATGTGACTTGAATGTTTGTATTATTCACGGATTGAGTCTTCCACTCCAATTTTCATTGCAGCAGTAGTACGCCACAATCATGCTTAGGTCGGGGTCACACTTGCTAGTTCAATGCGAGAAACTCGCGCAAGTCTCTCAAATTAAGTCCCTTCACTGCCACTGGCACTCGGGACCGGAGTTTGCGGCTGCATGTAAAACACCTGCTAGGGCAGTGGGGTACTCGGAACCAGGTCAGACGGCTCATAAAGAGGTGGTCACAGCAGCAATAAAAGGGATGAAGGAAACATTTGTAAGGGATTATTCGTGATGCCACCTGTGGTGTTTGACTAGAGAGGGCCGATGCTGTTTAATGGGAACGTGGGGCCCCAGGGCTGCCAGAACAGTCTATGAGGGGTTGTGGACATTGGGGTGAAAGAATAATTGCAGGACGCAGGGACTGTAGTTTCTTTACCTTAATTGTAGGTGCTTTCCTACACAGGGAATAGGTGGTATTAGAGATCCAGGCAGACTGGAAGAAGTTCAGAATTCCCCTAGCTAGGTGGAGTTGGAAGCCTCCCTAATGCACTGTTCTCTGGGTTCCTGACGCTTGTAGTTCTCCTCAAGTCCCTCTCTGTCCACTTAGTGTGAAACGCTACCCGCATGTCAGGTGGCTTGAGCCTTTTCCAGGTGTCACTCCCTTGTGGTGACTCCGGGCTCCGATATGCGGCTGTGCCTTTGGGTGTCAGTTGTGGCCAGAAGACCTGCAATTTCCTGTCCTCTGGATTTGCTGAGGGGCATGCAGTTCCCAAAACAACCACGGACTCCGGTGTCTGCTCTGTTATGCTCAATCCTGGGATGAGTTCAGTCGCAGCTCCACTCCCAGGCTCTCCTCACATGCTTCCTCTCCCTTCACTGTCTCACACTGAGCTCTCTAACCCCTCCTCCAGGCCAGAACTTATAGGGAAGCTACCCTGAAACCAGGTTTAGAGCTCCCCTTCTGGTCTGGAGTCAGAAAAGGTGTTGTATGCCAGTGTACCTGCTAAAGGAATCCCTTCTTGCTTCCAGGCATGGCATAACCCCCTGTGAGGGAGGCAACGCCACTGTCGCAACCTGACTCCTGGGGTGCCACACATGTATTTCTGAGCAGCTGCACGCTTCGATCCCTATTGCCGGCGGCAGTGCTGTGACTTGATGCGAGAGACTCGCGTGAGTTTCTCGCATTGAACTCACAAGTGTGACCCCGGCCTTAGGCTATGTGCACGTGATGTAGATTTGTAGCGTTTCTGCAGCATATTTTTCAGCACGGAACTGCTCCAAAAACACAATGGATCACTTAAGCAATGCTAATCAATGACATTCCTGAAGTGTTGTGCACATGATCCAGAAATTTCCATCCTTATTTGCAGCGTTTTATTTTCTGCAGCATGTGAATACTTTTTGCGGACTTTGAGTAAGTCAAGTCGGCAGCAAAAATGCAGGTGTAAAAAGGTTTGCAGATTTGCTGCGCATTTGCTTCCAAAAATGCTGAAGAATTGTCAAAGGTAATGATGTCTTATGAAGGAAAAATCCACCTAAGGAAGGTAGCAGTCCGATGCCGAGACGCGTAGTGGTTCAATAAAAGGTTTGTTCACCACTCATCTATTGCAGTGTGCTCTATAGCCACAACGCTCCTTAAATTGACCACATTTTTTCCAAAAAAATTATGGAGGAATAATGTGTGAGTGGCGGAGCTTCAAAAACCGCATGAAAATCTGCAACAAAAAAGCTACAAAAAAACTACAAAAACGTAACAAAAATGCACGTATTTTCCAGTGCGTTTTTCTGCCAAGAGATGCAGAAACCTTGCAGAAATTTCTGCAAGTAAATCCGCATCTTGTGCACATAGCCTAATAGTCTGCCTTCCTAAATTATACATAGAATTAGTGACTATAAATGAGCAGATCACTTCGTACAAGACTGGTTCGTGCTCTCTGGCCATGAGCAGGCGCTGAAAGAATTTCCTTACCATCCTGGAACTTAGGATCAGCGTATGATTAGCTTGGCTGGCAAGATGTCGCCTGTGCACTGCACTCTGCATAAATGACGTCAATCAAGGCTGGCAATACGCTGAACCAGGGAACTTGACAGCTTAGGAAAATTAATGCATATGCTGTGCACAGCCGTAAAGCACTGACCGGGACCGGGGTTGCACAAAGCGATCCACCAATTACTATTAATGACCTATTTTTGAAGACCTATTACTATTTATGTATCTAACCAAATAGCATGAATCTTCACTATTTAACACGCTTCCATTCATTTTTTATATTATTTGCTAAATATTTTTATAGCTATTTCAGGTTTATTATTCAGTTCAGACATTCTCATTAGACAAACTTGTTAAAAACAATGCATAAAACAATGTATGATTGAGTCCATTTTAGTATCTTTGTTCATTTACTTTCCAGTGTTTCTAATGCTAAATGGTTCTTTTATGGATATTCGTTATTTTTATACTCATGATAATATAAATCATGTCTCATAAAAAGACAAGCCAGTTGTACGTAATAGCTTTTTCATTTTTAATACACAAAATCTCTGCAGTTACATGCTAATTTTTATCCTAATAGGCCAATAGACTTTGCACAACCTGTATCTTTTGAGAATGCAGATATTGGACAGTGCCTTACAGATGAAGAAGTTGACTTAGATGAAAATGGAGCATTACCCCTCCCTGGTGCCACAAAGTCACCGCAAATCATGCCCAGTCCCCCAGGTCCTGTCCCATCAACCGTAAGTACTAAACTACAATATACTTAAAGTAAATATGTCAGCTTTTAGAAACAGATATTGATTTATAATATTCAAGCATATATAGTCAGAGTTAAGCCCTAGTTCTTTATGAGCTTGAAGAGGGCAGTACATAGTGGTAGCATTTACATTACAGATTATTTTTACAATTTTACAAAACAACTTGTAGACAAAGCTCATAAATGTTTACTAGTAAATATCAAATGTATAGAGTAAAAGGCTTAAAGCTGAACTTCTATCACCAAATCTTACCTCGTATTTGCCCTTGGACACAAAAATCTTCAGATTATCATGGCCTTCAGGTCAGAATATCCTTAATATTGGCATGGAGTGCTGTCATGCATAAATGTAATCCTTAAAAAGTAATCTTATATCCTCTTATTCTTTTGTCAAACATGATTATAAAAAATGATATATAATTGTATTAATAGTTCATAAAATATTACTGTTAACTGGCTTTTAATGATTTATTTTTAATACCGGTCTCTTTTTACGGATTACTAGATTTGTCATCAAATGTCTGACATTGCTAAAATTCCTGTAATCTGAGGATTTCAGCTCATTGTCATATTATCTTCAGTAAATTCCAAATAGAAAGTCCATATGTTAAATGAAACAAGAGCCTGAATTTATAAAACTTCCACTGAATAAGTAGGGTCAGATTGAGAATTTTAATCTCAAAGGGAAGCGGGTGGTTTTCGAGAGTGCAGATGTTGCAGTTACCACAAGTACCTAGTACATGGTAAGCCTAAATATACCTTTACCACAAACGACCATTCCAGCACATGGTAGTTTGTGGACACATTAGACGTATTAAATTGAGGCCCAGGAGGTTTTAGTTATGCCTCTGATTTCCTTAGTAGGAAAATGACCAAGAGGGCTTTCCTGTCATCAATGTAGAACTTGTACACTTTTGATGCAGTATACATGTATAATGATATGCATTGATAACACTAAGAAGGAAAAGCCATGGAATTATGGAAAACCATAGGATTGACAGACATGTTAATGATATGCAAATGATCAAAAAAATGGAAACAATTTTTTTAAACATTTTGATTTGTTCAGTATCGAGTATGAGCACCACATGCAGAAATACAAGCACTTACACACCTTGGCTGCTATCAATGAGGTTATTAATGGTTGTCTGAGTAATGTTCTGCTATGTTGAATGCACTTGGGCACACAAATCATCAAGATCCATTTCTGACAACTCCCTTTATGATTGTCAACAAATTATGTGCCAAATGTGCTTGAACGGAGATGCTGGAGGCCATAGTAGCATGTTTAGGCCACATAGGCTGCTCACAGTAGCATACCTTCAACCTGTTGTCATGTTTAAAAACTGTTTCTGGGTCGATTTTGAGAAATGGCTGTATCACTGGTTCCATGACCATAGCAATGTAATGTCAAGTTGTTAGTGTACCTGGAATGAAGACAAGAGGGATCCGGCTGCTGTATATTATGCTACCCCACACCATGTTCGCAGGAGTAGTACAGGTGTGATGTTCACTCATGAAGACTTTTTCATCATGCTGCCTATGTAGTCTCAAACCATTCTCCAGCTAGAATTGCATCCAATGTAAAAGCGGTTCTCATTGCTGAAAAGTAAAGACCTCCATTCCAGCCTCCATTGCTGCCTTGCTCTCTGCTTTTAGAGTTGTAGCATGACATCAATGGACCTCCTGTGGCTGGACATCTGGCTTGCAACCCAATGTCGTGTAAGCGCATAATTATTTTTTATGTAGACACTGTTTGATGCCTTACACTTCGTGTGTGCCAACTAATTTCACTTGTAGCACAGAATGGATCAATTGTGGTATTAATAGTCTGGCCATTTCTCCGAAGCATAACAGGAGACGATTTTCAATACAACCTAAAGAACACAAGGCGTCATGTTGCTTTTGCTATTATGAGCAGCCGGCAGGTGCTAGCATACTTCTAAGACTTGCAGCATTTCTTGATGATTTGCATGTCCAAGTCCATTCATCATAGCAGAACATACCTCAGACAACTATTGATAACCTCATTGATAGTATGCTATGGTGTGTTTGTGATTTCTGCACATGGTGCTCATACTCGATACTGAATAAATTGAGATGTTTTGAAAATGTTGGTTAGATTTTTTCATCATTTGCATATCATTAACCCCTTCCCGACCTGTGACACAGTGTATGCGTCATGAAAGTCGGTGCCAATCCGACCTGTGACGCATATGCTGTGTCACAGAAAGATCGCGTCCCTGCAGATCGGGTGAAAGGGTTAACTCCCATTTCACCCGATCTGCAGGGACAGGGGGAGTGGTAGTTTAGCCCAGGGGGGGTGGCTTCACCCCCTCGTGGCTACGATCGCTCTGATTGGCTGTTGAAAGTGAAACTGCCAATCAGAGCGATTTGTAATATTTCACCCATTATAACGGGTGAAATATTACAATCCAGCCATGGCCGATGCTGCAATATCATCGGCCATGGCTGGAAATACTAGTGTGCCCCCACCCCACCCCACCGATCGCCCCCCCAGCCCCCCGATCTGGCCGGTACACTGCTCCGGCTCCCCTCCGTCCAGTGCTCCGCTCCCCCCCGTGCTCTTGTCCGCTCCCCCCGTGCTCCAATCACCCCCCCGTGCTCCAATCACCCCCCCATGCTCCGTTCCAGCCCCCCCGTGCTCCGTTCCACCCCCCCCCATGCTCCGTTCCAGCCCCCCCGTGCTCCGTTCCACGCCCCCCGTGCTCCGTTCCACGCCTGCCGCGCTCCGATTCCCCCCCCGTGCTCCGATCCCCCCCCCGTGCTCCGATCCCCCCCCCGTGGTCCCCCCCACCCCATCATACTTACCGATCCAGCCGGGGTCCCGTCCGTCTTCTCCCTGGGCGCCGCCATCTTCCAAAATGGCGGGCGCATGCACAGTGCGCCCGCCGAATCTGCCGGCCGGCAGATTCGTTCCAAAGTGCATTTTGATCACTGAGATAGATTATATCTCAGTGATCAAAATAAAAAAAATAATACATGACCCCCCCCCCTTTGTCACCCCCATAGGTAGGGACAATAAAAAAATAAAGAAATTTTTTTTTCCACTAATGTTAGAATAGGGTTAGGGGTAGGGTTAGGGTTAGGGTTAGGGCTAGGGTTAGGGCTAGGGGTAGGGTTAGGGGTAGGGTTAGGGGTAGGGCTAGGGTTAGGGCTAGGGTTAGGGTTAGGGCTAGGGTTAGGGCTAGGGGTAGGGTTAGGGCTAGGGTTAGGGTTAGGGTTTCGGTATGTGCACACGTATTCTGGTCCTCTGCGGATTTTTCCGCTGCGGATTTGATAAATCCGCAGTGCTAAACCGCTGCGGATTTATGGCGGATTTACCGCATTTTTTTCTGCGCATTTCACTGCGGTTTTACAACTGCGATTTTCTATTGGAGCAGTTGTAAAACCGCAGTGGAATCCGCAGAAAGAAGTGACATGCTGCGGAATGTAAACCCCTGCATTTCCGTGCAGTTTTTCTGCAGCATGTGTACAGCGATTTTTGTTTCCCGTAGGTTTACATTGAACTGTAAACTCATGGGAAACTGCTGCGGATCTGCAGCGTTTTCCGCAGCGTGTGCACATACCTTTAGAATTAGGCTATGTTCACACGGTGCGGATTTGGCTGCGGATTGGCCGCTGCGGATTCGCAGCAGTATTCCATCAGGTTTACAGTACCATGTAAACATATGAAAAACCAAATCCGCTGTGCCCATGGTGCAGAAAATACCGTGCGGAAACGCTGCGTTGTATTTTCCGCAGCATGTCAATTCTTTGTGCGGATTCCGCGGCTTTTTACACCTGTTCCTCAATAGGAATCCGCAGGTGAAATCCGCACAAAAAACACTGGAAATCCGCGGAAAATCCGCAGGTAAAACGCAGTGCCTTTTACCCGCGGATTTTTCAAAAATGGTGCGGAAATATCTCACACGAATCCGCAACGTGGGCACATAGCCTTAGGGTTAGGGTTGGAATTAGGGTTGTGGTTAGGGTTGTGATTAGGGTTATGGCTACAGTTGGGATTAGGGTTAGGGGTGTGGGGGGGTTAGTGTTGGAGGTAGAATTGAGGGGTTACCACTGTTTAGGCACATCAGGGGTCTCCAAACGCAACATGGCGCCACCATTGATTCCAGCCAATCTCGTATTCAAAAAGTCAAATGGTGCTCCCTCACTTCCGAGCCCTGAAGTGTGCCTAAACAGTGGTTTACCCCCACATATGGGGTATCAGTGTACTCAGGATAAACTGCGCAACAATTACTGGGGTCCAATTTCTCCTGTTACCCTTGTGAATCTAAAAAAATGCTTGCTAAAACATCATTTTTGAGGAAAGAAAAATGATTTTTTATTTTCACGGCTCTGCGTTGTAAACGTCTGTGAAGCACTTGGGGGTTCAAAGTGCTCACCACATATCTAGATAAGTTCCTTGGGGGGTCTAGTTTCTAAAATGGGGTCACTTGTGGGGGGTTTCTACTGTTTAGGCACACCAGGGGCTCTGCAAACGCAATGTGACGCCCGCAGAGCATTCCATCAAAGTCTGCATTTCAAAAGTCACTACTTCCCTTCTGAGCCCCGACGTGTGCCCAAACAGTGGTTTACCCCCACACATGGGGTATCAGCGTACTCAGGAGAAACTGGACAACATCTTTTGGGGTCCAATTTCTCCTGTAACCCTTGGGAAAATAAAAAATTCTGGGCTAAATAATTATTTTTGAGGAAAGAAAACGTATTTATTATTTTCACGGCTCTGCATTATAAACTTCTATGAAGCACTTGGGGGTTCAAAGTGCTCACCACACATCTAGATAAGTTCCTTTCGGGGTCTAGTTTCCAAAATGGGGTCACTTGTGGGGGGTTTCTACTGTTTAGGCACATCAGGGGCTCTGCAAACGCAACGTGACGCCCGCAGAGCATTCCATCAAAGTCTGCATTTCAAAGCGTCACTACTTCACTTCCGAGCCTCGGCATGTGCCCAAACAGTGGTTTACCCCCACATATGGGGTATCAGCGTACTCAGGAGAAACTGGACAACAATTTTTGGGATCCAATTTCTCCTGTAACCCTTGGGAAAATAAAAAATTCTGGGCTAAATAATTATTTTTGAGGAAAGAAAACGTATTTATTATTTTCACGGCTCTGCATTATAAACTTCTATGAAGCACTTGGGGGTTCAAAGTGCTCACCACACATCTAGATAAGTTCCTTTCGGGGTCTAGTTTCCAAAATGGGGTCACTTGTGGGGGGTTTCTACTGTTTAGGCACATCAGGGGCTCTGCAAACGCAACGTGACGCCCGCAGAGCATTCCATCAAAGTCTGCATTTCAAAACGTCACTACTTCAATTCCGAGCCCCGGCATGTGCCCAAACAGTAGTTTACCCCCACATATGGGGTATCACCGTACTCAGGAGAAACTGGACAACAAATATTGGGGTCAAATTTCTCCTGTTACCCTTGGGAAAATTAAAAAATTCTGGGCTAAATAATTATTTTTGAGGAAAGAAAACGTATTTATTATTTTCACGGCTCTGCATTATAAACTTCTATGAAGCACTTGGGGGTTCAAAGTGCTCACCACACATCTAGATAAGTTCCTTTCGGGGTCTAGTTTCCAAAATGGGGTCACTTGTGGGGGGTTTCTACTGTTAAGCCACATCAGGGGCTCTGCAAACGCAACGTGACGCCCACAGAGCATTCCATCAAAGTCTGCATTTCAAAGCGTCACTACTTCACTTCCGAGCCTCGGCATGTGCCCAAACAGTGGTTTACCCCCACATATGGGGTATCAGCGTACTCAGGAGAAACTGGACAACAATTTTTGGGATCCAATTTCTCCTGTTACCCTTGGGAAAATAAAAAATTCTGGGCTAAATAATTATTTTTGAGGAAAGAAAACGTATTTATTATTTTCACGGCTCTGCATTATAAACTTCTATGAAGCACTTGGGGGTTCAAAGTGCTCACCACACATCTAGATAAGTTCCTTTCGGGGTCTAGTTTCCAAAATGGGGTCACTTGTGGGGGGTTTCTACTGTTAAGCCACATCAGGGGCTCTGCAAACGCAACGTGATGCCCACAGAGCATTCCATCAAAGTCTGCATTTCAAAATGTCACTACTTCACTTCCGAGCCCCGGCATGTGCCCAAACAGTGGTTTAACCCCACATATGGGGTATCATTGTACTCAGGAGAAACTGGACAACAACTTTTGGGGTCAAATTTCTCCTGTTACCCTTTGTAAAATAAAAAATTGCAGGCTAAAAGATCATTTTTGAGAAAATAATTTTTTTTTTTTATTTTCATGGCTCTGCGTTATAAACTTCTGTGAAGCACTTGGGGTTCAAAGTCCTCACCACACATCTAGATTAGTTCCTTTGGGGGTCTAGTTTCCAAAATGGGGTCATTTCTGGGGTATCTCCAATGTTTAAGCACACAGGGGCTCTCCAAACGTGACATGGTGTCCGCTAATGATTGGAGCTAATTTTCCATTTAAAAAGCCAAATGGCGTGCCATCCCTTCCGAGCCCTGCCGTGCGCCCAAACAGTGGTTTACCCCCACATATGGGGTATCAGCGTACTCAGGACAAACTGGACAACAATATTTGTGGTCCAATTTCTCCTATTATCCTTGGCAAAATAGGAAATTCCAGGCTAAAAAATCATTTTTGAGGAAAGAAAAATTATTTTTTATTTTCATGGCTCTGCGTTATAAACTTCTGTAAAGCACCTGGGAGTTTAAAGTGCTCAATATGCATCTAGATAAGTTCCTTGGGGGGTCTAGTTTCCAAAATGGGGTCACTTGTGGGGGAGCTCCAATGCATAGGCACACAGGGGCTCTCCAAACGCGACATGGTGTCCGCTAACAATTGGAGCTAATTTTCCATTCAAAAAGTCAAATGGCGCGCCTTCCCTTCCGAGCCCTGCCGTGTGCCCAAACAGTGGTTTACCCCCACATATAAGGTATCGGCGTACTCGGGAGAAATTGCCCAACAAATTTTATGATCCATTTTATCCTACTGCCCATGTGAAAATGAAAAAATTGAGGCGAAAATAATTTTTTTGTGAAAAAAAGTACTTTTTCATTTTTACAGATCAATTTGTGAAGCACCTGAGGGTTTAAAGTGCTCACTAGGCATCTAAATAAGTTCCTTGGGGGGTCTAGTTTCCAAAATGGGGTCACTTGTGGGGCAGCGCCAATGTTTAGGCACACAGGAGCTCTCCAAACGCGACATGGTGTCCGCTAACGATGGAAATAATTTTTCATTCAAAAAGTCAAATGGCGCTCCTTCCCTTCCGAGCCTTACCATGTGCCCAAACAGTGGTTTACCCCCACATATGAGGTATCGGCGTACTCAGGAGAAATTGCCCAACACATTTTAGAATCCATTTTATCCTGTTGCCCATGTGAAAATGAAAAAATTGAGGCTAAAAGATTTTTTTTGTGAAAAAAAAGTACTTTTTCATTTTTACGGATCAATTTGTGAAGCACCTGGGAGTTCAAAGTGCTCACTATGCATCTACATAAGTTCCTTGGGGTGTCTAGTTTCCAAAATGGGGTCATTTGTGGGGGAGCTCCAATTTTTAGGCACACGGGGGCTCTCCAAACGTGACATGGTGTCCGCTAAAGAGTGGAGCCAATTTTTGATTCAAAAAGTCAAATGGCGCTCCTTCCCTTCCAAGCCCTGCCGTGCGCCCAAACAGTGGTTTACCCCCACATATGAGGTATCAGCGTACTCAGGACAAATTGCACAACAACTTTCGTGGTTTAGTTTCTCCTTTTACCATTGGGAAAATAAAAAAATTGTTGCTAAAAGATAATTTTTGTGACTAAAAAGTTAAATGTTCATTTTTTCCTTCCATGTTGCTTCTGCTGCTGTGAAGCACCTGAAGGGTTAATAAACTTCTTGAATGTGGTTTTGAGTACCTTGAGGGGTGCAGTTTTTGGAATGGTGTCACTTTTGGGTATTTTCAGCCATATAGACCCCTCAAACTGACTTCAAATGTGAGGTGGTCCCTAAAAAAAATGGTTTTGTAAATTTCGTTGTAAAAATGACAAATCGCTGGTCAAATTTTAACCCTTATAACTTCCTAACAAAAAAAAATTTTGTTTCCAAAATTGTGCTGATGTAAAGTAAACATGTGGGAAATGTTATTTATTAACTATTTTGTGTCACATATCTCTCTGGTTTAACAGAATAAAAATTCAAAATGTGAAAATTGCGAAATTTTCAAAATTTTCGCCAAATTTCCGTTTTTATCACAAATAAACGCAGAATTTATTGACCTAAATTTACGACTAACATGAAGCCCAATATGTCACGAAAAAACAATCTCAGAACCGCTAGGATCCGTTGAAGCGTTCCTGAGTTATTACCTCATAAAGGGACACTGGTTAGAATTGCAAAAAACGGCAAGGTCTTTAAGGTCAAAATAGGCTGGGTCATGAAGGGGTTAATATGTCCATCGATCCTGTGATTTCCATAAGTCGACTTTTTCCTTCTTGATGTTGCAATTTCAATGTTGAGGAGTGTATACAGTGTATACTATATATGTAACTATTTACTTGCTGGTAAGCACACTCAGAAGCAAAACTCAAACCTCCAGGGCTCTAATGTCGTTTGTTTAATAGGGCATTGACCTATCATGTGTTATTTGTAATACTGGTATCTTCCTATGTAGCAAAAGGATTTTTGCGCCCCTAAATGCACCAGAGGCTGGTTGCGATTGCCACATAAACACCCCCTAAAACCATCCCCCATATGCATATAATAATAGGGTTCAATAGGAACTTATTATTCGGCAATGGAAATAGTCGCAAACTATTGCTTCTAACGTCAATTTAAAATATGTTTTGCTTCTGTTGCGTCATTGGGTTGCAATATTTTGTTTGGACCTTGACCCGACAGCCCTTTCCCTGGTACCCAGTGGGCCAATCCAACGGTATATGCAAGCATGACTAGTACAACACAAGAGCACATAGTTACTTGGACATTGTCCTAAGATGTAACTTTTTTTGCATGCAGTTACATCAAATTATTGCAATTAATGTAAACCGGATGTAATAAATATTCTGTTTGACTTGAAAGTATATGCGTTCACTAGAGTTCCTGATTGCCATGGTTAATGATTAGTTCATTGATATTTCAATTATTTTAACGAATAGTTATAAGCAAATGATAGAAATTGAGCAAAAAAAATACAACAGCAATTTTGGGCACACTAGCGTTAATACATAATACCTCGAAATGACTAATATTGACCTGAATGGCAGACACGATTATTACATGATGTACATCTATTCATAAACTGGTATAAAAGAAAAATGTAAATGAGTTTATCGTGCTTATACCATGTGAACGCATTATATTGAGAAATGCCATTTATGTAATTGTTTGCCTTTGTAAGTGTTAGTCTTGTTTTGAATTTGCCTCACACAGTATGGCGATTCTAACATCTGCTTTGCCTCTTATTTGCTGCACCGTAGGAGCCTGACACATCTGAAGAGAAGAGTGCCAATATCACAGATGAGCATGATTCCGCAACGGTATCCATTCCTTCTTGCCTGCTTAACGTGGCTCCTTATCGTTTCTCTGAATTACCTTTTTAGTGACACAGACCTAATCATTTCTATTTCCTCTTTTTCTTTATTCCTTTGTACTGTGAGCAGAATGAAGGATGTAATAGGACTACCTCAACTTACAATTATTCTCTTCCAGGGTCCCCTATAGCAAAAGAAATGGAAATATGTCCTAGCGTGCCAGTCTGCCAAATGTTTTTGCGAACTACACAATCACGATAGACACATTTAGGATGGCTTGAAAATAATCAGAAACAGGGTTCTTTTTATGACTGCATAAATCAGGAACATGCATTTGCTCCAAGCACCCCTCTGCTTCTTATTGCATATAGTTTACCTTCTGCAAATATCCCCACAATTTGCTAGAAACCAAAAAAATAAAATACAGCAAAATGGATCTGGATATGTTTAACGTAAAAATCCACCTTTGCATGCCATTTTGCTTCTTTTACTTATATAGGTTTAACGTCTAAGATAATTCTTTTTTTTAGCTCCTTCAAGACTTTGAAATTTTGGATTTTTTTCTTTTTCATTTTTTTCTTCCCCCTCTTCCAAGAGCCATAACTTTATTTTTTCATCTCCATAGCCATATTAGGGCTTTTTTTTTGTGGGATGAGTTGTACTTTTGAATGAAACCATTAATTTTATGTTATGTTCCCCTGGAATGTGGAGAAAAAATCCAAGTGCGTTGAAATTGCCAAAATAGTGCAATTATACTATGGGTTTTTTTTTTTTTTTATTATGTTCACTATATGGTAAACCTGACCCGACAATATGAGTCTCCAGGTCAGTAGGAGTACTCAGATTCCAAACATTTTTTTTTAATTTAAGTGGTGAATAAAAATTAGAAAATTTGTAAAAAAAAATAAATAAATAACATTTTGCTTTTTTCAGCATTTTATGAGACCCATTACATTTTCACTTTTTGGTGCTATGTGAAGGCTTATTTTTTGAGCCCTGAGCTGACATTTTTGCTGATACCATTTTGGGGTAGATATGATGTGTTTATCTCCTCTTATTGGATTTTATTGGAATGTTGCAGCGACCAAAAAACTTAATTCTGATGTTTCAATTCCTTTTCTCATTATGCTGTTTACCAATATAATTTATTTTATATTTTAATATATTAGATTTTTCTGAACGTGACTTTACAAAATATGTTTTTTTGTTTTATTTTTAAGGGGGGTGATTTGAACTTTTGTAGTTGGATTTTTTTTTCATATTTTTAAAAAACATTTTTCCACTTTTTACAGTATTTGTTAGTCCTGTTGGGACACTGGAAGCTGCAATCATCCGATCACTTGAACTATACATAACACTGCTATGTATAGTGAAAATCACAATCTCCTATAAACGCCAGCGAAACAATGGCTCTCACAGGAGAAACTTTCCCATGCCTTGTAACCTCTTTAATACAGGATGTATGCAAAAATTCACCCTGACCACAAGGGTTTCCACACATCCTTTCTTTTCAGTTACACATCCCCAATAAATTCACAGAAATAAGTCGAAAGTTTAGTCATCAGAATTCTGTACAGCATATGACTTTTGCAAATATGAGCAATGATCATTGCAAAATTGATAAAAAAAAATTGATTGCATAAGCAGAGTTTAACATGAGGAGACTGCTTCTCAATACCTAATGAATACCCAATGAATGCTGACTTTACGCAGAAGGATTTCTAATTGCATGTGCTGTTATTGAAAATAAAAGGGTTTTTTATTACTTTTCAATATTAATGTTTCTATTCGATCAGGAAAAATATAACTAGTTTTCAATTGTAGTAATGTGACAAAAATGTTCCTTTGTCCAGATATTGCTGTTCCATCCAGAAAATGTCAGTACAAAAGATGCCACAAAAATGCTGGAAAAGTGGTTCAAAAAATGCCCGCTATGTTGAAAAAGTGCTGTGGAAAGGATAAAACAAAGATAAAATAGATGCTTTAAGAAAAAAAGTTGGCATTTCCTGAAGCTTCTTCCTCTTGAAAACACCTTCGGATTTACCCATTTGAAAAAGACATTGGGGTTGATTCATCAAGGCTGGCATAGCGCATTATCACACTATACCAGTCTTGCAGTAGTAAAAAGGACTAACTTCATTAAGAGGCGCACTCCAGGTACTGATCCAATTGTCTCACATGAAAGAATTGCAACCTAGGTGCAGAGAAGATGTAGAACTAAATTTCTCCATCTTCTCCATTGTCTGAGTCCGTGGATATCGGACTGCACTAGGAAGCAGTCCACAGCATGCTGTGATTGTTGAAAAAAATATCACAGATTTGCATTGCCCCAAGGTATAACACTGCGCAGAGTGCTATCCAATAAAACATCAGACAGCACTCAGCCGTGTAATACGACCATCTAATTGCACTGTTAAAGAGAATTGAAGTAACTCACAACTGTGCTAGAATGAGATGCCATTGTGCCGTACATAGGCTTTGCAATGATCTCTGCGTTCTCCAGACAAAAAGAATTGGAAAACCCGTCACCAGCATGAGACACATTAAGTGTTTTTCTGAACGGGAATCAATCGATTAGCAAGGGACACCACAACAAAAATATGACAGCAATACCTAGACATAGGAGCATTTCTTTAAAAAAAATAACTAAACTGAAAACTATTTTGCATGATCTGAAAAAAAAATTAATAACAAGACACATTTAATTTGATGCATGAAAAGTCTCCAGAAAGGCTGAACTTTGGTCTCACTTGAAACTGAAGTTTTTCTTGCTTATTTAGTCATGCTCTCAGTCCAAATGGTATGATCATGATTATAGGATCCCCGCAGAGTCATAGGTATACTGTATATATCTATAATGCCAGGGTCACACTTGCGAGTGCAATGCGAGAAACTCGCGCAAGTCTCTCGCCTCAATACCCAGCACTACCACCAGCACTCGGGATCGGAGCATTCAGCTGCATAGAAATACATGCAGCTGAATGCTCCGGTCAATAGTGGCGGCGGCAGTGATGGGTATTGAGCCAAAAGACTCGCGCGAGTTTCTCGCATTGCACTCGCAAGTGTGACCCCAGCCTAACATTGCTGCTCTTTTCTTTAACTAAAGAAAATCGTAAAAATTGTAAAAATGGAAAAAAATGCATATAGATTCTATGTAGATCTTATTTGTTTCTTCAAGGGTTGTGCACCCGACATAAGGCCAGAAATTATACAGGGAGGAAAACAGTTTGGGCTTTCCAAAAACAGCCACATTGCACTTGCATTTGATGATACCAAAGTGAAAAACAGGTAAGTCTTATTCCCTGCTGGCTTGATTATACAAGTTGTTCACAATGTCTTTATATATAAGGATATTCACAATCTTGTCCATTCAAGTGAAGTGGACTAAGCTGCAAAATTGCAAGGAGAATGTTTTTATTTAATGCATTTTTTTGCTTTCCAGTGTTTATTTTTAATACTTTATTTTTGCAGCTTATCAATAGAACTTGAGCTTCGCACTACAGCTGATTCAGGTTTGATCTTCTACATGGCACGGATCAATCATGCTGATTTTGCCACAATTCAGATTAAAGATGGAATGGCACACTTTAGATATGACCTTGGAAGTGGAGACACTACCACAATGGTTCCTAAGAAAGTGAATGATGGAGAGTGGCACAAGGTAGAATTAATCAAATTATGCTATTATATGTGATTATAGTATTTATAGACATGCCCATAAAAAAAATGTTCATTGCAAGGAGAATTCCACTCAAAGTGGTCTGACAAGTCAAAAAGTTAACATTGGTGGAGTCTGTGAGCTTGGACTTCCAACAGTTTTTCAGTTACGATACTGACATTTTCATCATTCTAAAATCTGGCAGAACATTCTAAACTTTTTTAAAGAAAATATAAAACATTTTAAAGTTATATCTGGTAAAATCAGATGCCATATGGATGATCTGATAGGGATCCAATTTTTGTACACCAATAGACTTAAATGGGTGAGACTCATCTGAAATACGTAATAGACTAGTTAGCGTGATAAAAATTGCAGCATGCAAATTTGGTCCACATGAAAAAAACTCATCAGAACATCTCAGTTTATCATTTGTCCTAGTGTTCTCCATTTTTTTTAATTCATAGAAGTCAGAAGAAAATATGGTTGTTTGATTGGATCCTATAACAGGGGAATTCATACAATTCTCCTACTGGAGGCAACAGCCCTTGGCTGTGCCACCTGAACTGGGTCTGTGATGTAGTGCAGACACTTACAAAAGCATTGAAAGTGCCGATGCTAATATTCACAGCCTAGCGCTCCTTGACACAATTTAACCAACAAAAGAGAGGACAGAAGCTGTTAAAAAACATTTCTGTCTTTTCTCCAAGGTCCTTGCAGTCTCTGATCGCTGGGAACTGCATCTAGTAACATAGTAACATAGTAACATAGTTAGTAAGGCCGAAAAAAGACATTTGTCCATCCAGTTCAGCCTATATTCCATCATAATAAATCCCCAGATCTACGTCCTTCTACAGAACCTAATTGTATGATACAATATTGTTCTGCTCCAGGAAGACATCCAGGCGTCTCTTGAACCCCTCGACTGAGTTCGCCATCACCACCTCCTCAGGCAAGCAATTCCAGATTCTCACTGCCCTAACAGTAAAGAATCCTCTTCTATGTTGGTGGAAAAAACCTTCTCTCCTCCAGACGCAAAGAATGCCCCCTTGTGCCCGTCACCTTCCTTGGTATAAACAGATCCTCAGCGAGATATTTGTATTGTCCCCTTATATACTTATACATGGTTATTAGATCGCCCCTCAGTCATCTTTTTTCTAGACTAAATAATCCTAATTTCGCTAATCTATCTGGGTATTGTAGTTCTCCCATCCCCTTTATTAATTTTGTTGCCCTCCTTTGTACTCTCTCTAGTTCCATTATATCCTTCCTGAGCACCGGTGCCCAAAACTGGACACAGTACTCCATGTGCGGTCTAACTAGGGATTTGTACAGAGGCAGTATAATGCTCTCATCATGTGTATCCAGACCTCTTTTAATGCACCCCATGATCCTGTTTGCAAAGTTGCAGGATCAGAAGCTTTAGCCAACTATTATTTTAATATAGCACAACATTAATGTACAGGTCAAGGGCCATGAATTTTTGGAGCTTTACTGTTATAAGGTTGAAGAGAAAATGTGTACAACAACTAATTAAGCTTCGGCAAGTAGCAAAACGTTGACTATAATTGTCTAATCAAGCCACATTTGCCTTGTTTAAGTCGATGATGGGTGAAAATATCCAACACTCTGAATCACACTTTCGGCAGACAATAGCCTGCCGCTAGCCATGACAAATGATCAGTTATGCATAATTATTTTATTAAGCAATTATTAGCTGAAATGCTCAAAGTCAGTCTCTTCTCCTGACTTTTATTATGTTTTATGGCCTGCTCAAATGTGACATGTGTTAAAGGAAAATCAAGAATATTCGGGAGAGTATTTCTGAAAAGGTTTCATTGTTTTATGTCATTAGCCATCTGATTCATATGCTTCGGTCTGGTGGTTACCAATTTACTACTTTGCATTACATAAAATTAGAATTTGAAGGTTGCAAAAAGGTGATATGTAATAGAGTCTACCATTCCCCTTGTCTAAATGAGGTGATTCCACAATGGTTTTACACAACAACCATTGAAGCAGAATAACATAAGGGACAAGCTTCCAGTATTTTTGATGAATAACGTTCCCAGGGAATTAAAATAAAACATTTTTATTATTTTTTTTATAGGAACACATTTCATTAAGCTGAATTTCCTCTTAGTCTGTATGAAGGATGAACAAGACTAGAAATGGTGTAAATTATTGAATGTGCTCTAGTGATTATTATCCTGCAGCTTGCTTTATCAGTCAGCATTAGGCTTTGTTCACACAGGCAATAAGATAGGGCGAGACAATGGAATAGTCAGTTATGTAATTTATGTGGAGCATGGTAAAATAATGGTCATGAGAAATCTGTTCTCTGTCCTCCCAATTTATTAATGAGCTTACCATAATAAAATATTAAAGTTAAAGGAAAGTATAGAAGTATAAGACTCCAAGACCATGTAAGAAATTCTATGTGAAAGGAAATTATTTTAAATTACCTCTAATTTGTTTAAAAAGTCATCTGTCTGTTTTTAAAATTTTTTCCCCCTAGATAAACATATTCAGAACAAAGCAGACAGGATATCTATTTGTTGATGGAATTGGAAATAGTACAAACAGTCCAAAGAAAGCAGACATACTGGATGTGGTGGGCATGCTGTACGTTGGCGGACTGCCTATTAATTATACTACCAAGAGGATTGGCCCGGTAAGAGTGAAGTCTGATTTTATATTTCCTTTGTGTTTTATTATGCATGTTGTGGGTTAGATTAGTTTTATTACCTTTTTAGCTGTGACTGTGGGAGTGACATGTTGAGAATACATTAGTCTCTCGCTATTATGTACCATTTGTTTGAAAAGCAAGCATTTTCCTTTTAAATGGCTTGCGCCAACAAAAGGTGAAGTGGACTAGAACTTGTTATTTTATAGGTTATTGTAACTCCAATAATATTTCGTAAGATGTAATTTTTTTCCTGCATAAAGTTTGTTTTCAAATAATGTGTCCTACATGATTTCCTCTGTTATCATCTGCATATTGCAGTTACTTTCATTCATGATGTCGTAAAAACGATTTACATATTAAAAATGATTCATTTCATTTCATATAAATAAATTCACTGGCCAGAAAATCACATTTTCAACATCTAACTGAAAAACGCTTTACTTACTGAAATGGGATTAAAGCAGCAGTTTACTGCATTATACAGACCCATGCAGTCTCCAACATATTATTATTAGCTTGTCGGCATCTTGCAGTGATCTCGTGGCTTATCCTTATGTGAACATATGCTTTCTTCTGAGAATAGGAAAACCGTCTATCTAGAGCCATCCATTAAAGTCCGCTACCCTATAAGGTGACCCTTTATTTGGCATTTTCCATAAGATTTAAGATACTTACCAAACCAGAATTTTCTTTAAAAGGAAAAGACACCAGGCAACTTTTATGGGCTTCTTTCATACATTTGTCCAGAATACTGTACTGATTGGCTAAGCGAAAGTTCTTTGGGAGAGTTAAGGAACACTTTTCCCCTTGCGGAGGTCTCCAAGCTAGCAATAGGACACTTAGAGAAAAAGTGCAAATTATGAAATCTGCATCACCATATGATGAGGGCGGTTGCATCTCAGCAGTGCAGCCAGGATCTACGTCCGTTGACCATCATAGGAGTTTAGGAAAAAAGGATCCATAGGCTGGGTATGAATAAAAAATTATATTTTTATTTCATTTTATTAAAAGGGATAGGTATTGTTCAGTCAGGTTAAAAAGAATCTAAAATTCGAATGCATTTCTGGCCGTAGCCCATAGTCATAGAATGTGAGGTTTACATGTCAGCTAACATTCATTGAAAAAAGTGCCACTCATTGACCTATCAAGCCTTACAACATAATTTTTAGACAATCCAATGTCTTCATTAAAATGAGATGAAACCCTTCTGCAGATGGTTGTATCAGTGTTCTATCCCTTATCAGTGCAGTGTAGGTAACTAAGTTGGCAGATGGAGATCTGGGAATACTGCTTCACCTTGAACCAACTGCCAAGCTTGTACAGGCAATTTTTCTTACCTTTTTCAAAGCGCAGATTGCCAAGCCTGTAAATCTCAGTTTGCCAGTCTCCACGAGAGAAAGCAGTAATTGTAAACCTTGTACTGTACAAGTAAAATGGCTGTTTGGGTAACGTGTTGCCATTTGCCATGAATAGCATTATATTTACCAAAATGTCGTACACCAATAGAGAATTTATGTGGCCAAAGAAGATTAGAGGTAAACTATTTTTTGCTGACTGCCAACATCTTTTCAAGACTTGAACACTCAAGACTAGAGTTGAGCGACCTTGACCTTTTTAGAGTCGAGCCGGGTTTCGCGAAACCCGACTATCTCAAAAGTCGGGTCGAGTGAAATCGGCCGATTATGACGTAAAGTCGGGATCGACCGAAACACGAAACCCAATGCAAGTCAATGGGGCAGCATAGTCGGCAGTGAGTGGGGGCCAGGAAAACACCTAGAGTGCCCATTTTAATGTCAAAACCATCCATTCTTCTTAATGAAGCTTGTCAAGCGTAATTTACTTTATAATAATTGGAAGGCATTTGAAATTGGGGGACATTTGGCTAAAGTTGTGGTGGGTAGGGCTGGTTCAAGTAATTAGTGGGCCCAGGAAATCTGGACCACGTCACGGCAGTGGAGCAGGGAGAGGTAAGTATTTCAACTTTGCAAGTGCTGTGAACCTGAGCAAGCAGGGGGGGCCCACTCGTTGGCATTGGCACTGGCACAGGGCCCCTCAAAGTACAGCGGTGTGTTTGCACGGCGGGGGCGCCTCCCACCGGCAGCAACACTTTTGCGTACCATGAGAGGCCCTGTGCCAGTGACGTCGCCAACTAGTATTCCTCCCCCCACCTGATGAGGGAACCTGCACTTTCATCTGCACCTTCCTGTTTGTCCCCGTGTAAGGTGGTATGGTATGCGGGAAGGGGGACCTGACTTTCAGCAGGGTCACAATCTTGCAGTGTAGCGTGCACGGGAAATGTTGCGTTATGGGTCAATGTACCAGCAGACTCATCTATCACTGGCTGGGCAATGGGCAGGATGAGGAGGAAACACAGATATAGGCCCAAAGAATAAAGTGGGCTAAATGCAGTTCAAAATTGGTAACACAGGACTTATCAGGGGGCATTGCAGTGGAGGACAACTGGAATGAGAGGCTGACACAGAGAGTAGGCCCAAATCAGTAAGTAGTCGAAATGCAGTTCAAAATTGGCAACAGTAGTAAACAGGCGGCACAGCTTTGTTCAGTGGAGGAGAACAGCAAGGAGTGGCAGACACCGATAGTAGGCCCCAACCCAACTAGTAGGCCAAATGCAGTCTAACATTAACAACTACTTAACGAGCGCCTGAAAACGGAATTTCAGGACAGGAAACCAGGAGAACAGCAAGGAGCGGCAGACACCGATAGTAGGCCCCAAACCAACTAGTACGCCAAATGCAGTTGTTCCGTTTAACCACAATTTAATGAGAGCCTGAAGATAGAAGTTCAGGAAAGGCAACCTGGAGAACACCTTGGAGTGGAACACACCATCTCTCTACACCCCATACCCAATTTGTAGGCCTAATGCAGCGTAGTTTACAACAACTACTAAACGAGAGCATGATGATCGAAGCATTGGCGAGGAAACCTGGGGAACACCTTGGAGTGGAACACACCATCTCTCTACAGTGGAACACACCATCTCTCTACACCCCATACCCAATTTGTAGGCCTAATGCAGCGTAGTTTCCAACAACTACTAAACGAGAGCCGGAAGATCGAAGCTCAGGAAAGGCAACCTGGAGAACACCTTGGAGTGGAACACACCATCTCTCTACACCCCATACCCAATTTGTAGGCCCAATGCAGCGTAGTTTCCAACAACTACTAAACGAGAGCAGGAAGATCGAAGCAATGGAGAGGAAACCTGGGGAACACCATGGAGTGTAACACACCATCTCTCTGCACCCCATACCCAATTTGTAGGCCTAATGCAGCGTAGTTTCCAACAACTACTAAACGAGAGCCGGAAGATCGAAGCAATGGAGAGGAAACCTGGGGAACACCTTGGAGTGTAACACACCATCTCTCTACACCCCATACCCAATTTGTAGGCCTAATGCAGCGTAGTTTCCAACAACTACTAAACGAGAGCCGGAAGATCGAAGCAATGGAGAGGAAACCTGGGGAACACCTTGGAGTGGAACACACCATCTCTCTACAGTGGAACACACCATCTCTCTACACCCCATACCCAATTTGTAGGCCTAATGCAGCGTAGTTTCCAACAACTACTAAACGAGAGCCGGAAGATCGAAGCTCAGGAAAGGCAACCTGGGGAACACCTTGGAGTGGAACACACCATCTCTCTACACCCCATACCCAATTTGTAGGCCCAATGCAGCGTAGTTTCCAACAACTACTAAACGAGAGCCGGAAGATCGAAGCTCAGGAAAGGCAACCTGGGGAACACCTTGGAGTGTAACAAACCCTCTCTCTACACCACGGAAGGGCTGATTCTTAGGAAGGAAGGCTGTCAGAAAGAAGCAGGGCGCGTCCGAGGGTGATTATATTCTTATTAGGTATATACTCACCCTCGGACGCGCCCTGCTTCTTTATTTGTAATGAATGTTTATTTGCAATGTGGTTTTGACTTACTCTATTTTTTGGGTAAATAATGATTTTATTATTTTCATTGTTTTGCATCTTCTTGGCAATAATATAAAGAAGACGCGACAGGACAACACTCGGTGGATGCCATATCTGTGTTTAAAATTGAAAAAACCTTTCAGTTAACTACTTGCAGGAGAAATTTATTGTAGCTGGTGGCCATTTTTAGTACTGTACCAGATTTTTGTTGTATGTGTTTGTTTTTAATGTTAAAATGTCTGCATTTGATATCTCTCCAGTATTTTCTTTTTTATAAGCAAAATACTTATTTTTATATTTTCTGATGTTGGTTCCAGGGGTACACGGGCAGCAGTGGTGTGGTCAGTGGAGGCCTAGTGGAAGGAGTCACCGCAGACAGGCATCGAAGGCCTAAAATAATAACACATGGCTGTAGGCAATTTTAAATTGGTTACAGGGGTACACGGGCAGCAGTGGTGTGGTCAGTGGAGGCCTAGTGGAAGGAGTGACCGCAGACAGGCATCGAAGGCCTAAAATAATAACACATGGCTGTAGGCAATTTTAAATTGGTTACAGGGGTACACGGGCAGCAGTGGTGTGGTCAGTGGAGGCCTAGTGGAAGGAGTGACCGCAAACAGGCATCGAAGGCCTAAAATAATAACACATGGCTGTAGGCAATTTTAAATTGGTTCCAGGGGTACACGGGCAGCAGTGGTGTGGTCAGTGGAGGCCTAGTGGAAGGAGTGACCGCAGACAGGCATCGAAGGCCTAAAATAATAACACATGGCTGTAGGCAATTTTAAATTGGTTACAGGGGTACACAGGCAGCAGTGGTGTGGTCAGTGGAGGCCTAGTGGAAGGAGTGACCGCAGACAGGCATCGAAGGCCTAAAATAATAACACATGGCTGTAGGCAATTTTAAATTGGTTCCAGGGGTACACGGGCAGCAGTGGTGTGGTCAGTGGAGGCCTAGTGGAAGGAGTGACCGCAGACAGGCATCGAAGGCCTAAAATAATAACACATGGCTGTAGGCATCTTTAAATTGGTTCCAGGGGTACACGGGCAGCAGTGGTGTGGTCAGTGGAGGCCTAGTGGAAGGAGTGACCGCAGACAGGCATCGAAGGCCTAAAATAATAACACATGGCTGTAGGCAATTTTAAATTGGTTACAGGGGTACACGGGCAGCAGTGGTGTGGTCAGTGGAGGCCTAGTGGAAGGAGTGACCGCAGACAGGCATCGAAGGCCTAAAATAATAACACATGGCTGTAGGCAATTTTAAATTGGTTACAGGGGTACACGGGCAGCAGTGGTGTGGTCAGTGGAGGCCTAGTGGACGGAGTGACCGCAGACAGGCATCGAAGGCCTAAAATAATAACACATGGCTGTAGGCAATTTTAAATTGGTTACAGGGGTACACGGGCAGCAGTGGTGTGGTCAGTGGAGGCCTAGTGGAAGGAGTGACCGCAGACAGGCATCGAAGGCCTAAAATAATAACACATGGCTGTAGGCAATTTTAAATTGGTTACAGGGGTACACGGGCAGCAGTGGTGTGGTCAGTGGAGGCCTAGTGGAAGGAGTCACCGCAGACAGGCATCGAAGGCCTAAAATAATAACACATGGCTGTAGGCAATTTTAAATTGGTTCCAGGGGTACACGGGCAGCTGTGGTGTGGTCAGTGGAGGCCTAGTGGAAGGAGTCACCGCAGACAGGCATCGAAGGCCTAAAATAATAACACATGGCTGTAGGCAATTTTAAATTGGTTACAGGGGTACACGGGCAGCAGTGGTGTGGTCAGTGGAGGCCTAGTGGAAGGAGTCACCGCAGACAGGCATCGAAGGCCTAAAATAATAACACATGGCTGTAGGCAATTTTAAATTGGTTACAGGGGTACACGGGCAGCAGTGGTGTGGTCAGTGGAGGCCTAGTGGAAGGAGTGACCACAGACAGGCATCGAAGGCCTAACATAACAAAAATGTCAATACAATGGTATTGTCAGTGGCAGGCATTGAAGGATGTCAGCGCATAGACTAAACATTGGTGGAGCTGTGAGATAATTTTGCAAGTGGTAGAGCACTGTTTGAGCTGGGGTGGGGGGAAACTGTCTTGTGGCCGGCGGTACAGGCCCAGGGCCCCTCATATTACAACGGTGTGTCTGACGTTGGGTGCGCACCACCACCACCAGAGACACTTTATTGTACTAGGAGGGACCCAGTGGCAGTGCCGTCGACCAAAAGCGGGCTCACCCACCTCTTCAGACAAACTGCACTCTCACGGGTGCTGTCGCCAAGTGTCGATACCACGGCCCCGTGTGGGGAGTTTGGCCATTTAGTGAGGTGTAAACATGTCGTATGCTGGACAATCAGGTGCAGAAAATTACGAGATTGGAAAAGGCATTCAGAATAGTCCACAGGCAAGACCTTTTCATAGGAAAGCTAGGTGTCAGCCGGGCAAGGTGGGGCAAAAGATTTCGAAATCCAGTTGTGGTTCATTTTAATGAAGGTTAGATCATCTACATTTTGGGTAGCCAGACGAGTCCTTTTTTCTGTTAGTATTGAACCTGCAGCACTGAATACTCTTTCTGATAGGACACTAGCTGCCGGGCAAGCAAGCTCCTGCAATGCATATTCTGCCAATTCTGGCCAGGTGTCTAATTTTGATGCCCAGTAATCAAATGGGAATGACGGTTGAGGGAGAACATCGATAAGAGATGAAAAATAGTTTGTAACCATACTGGACAAATGTTGTCTCCTGTCACTTTGAATTGATGCTGCAGTACCTGTCCTGTCTGCGGTCATAGCAAAATCACTCCACAACCTGGTCAGAAAACCCCTCTGGCCAACGCCACTTCTGATTTCTGCCCCTCTAACTCCTCTGGTCTGCTGGCCCCTGCAGCTCGTGTGAGAACGATCACGGGCGCTGTGTGCAGGGAATGCCAGAAGCAAACGGTCAACAAGAGTTGATTGTTTGGTTGCTAATATTAGTTCCAAGTTCTCATGTGGCATTATATTTTGCAATTTGCCTTTATAGCGAGGATCAAGGAGGCAGGCCAACCAGTAATCGTCATCATTCATCATTTTAGTTATGCGTGTGTCCCTTTTGAGGATACGTAAGGCATAATCCGCCATGTGGGCCAAAGTTCCAGTTCTCAAATCTGCGGTTGTGCTTGGTTGAGGGGCAGTTTCAGGCAAATCCACGTCACTTGTGTCCCTCAAAAAACCAGAACCCGGCCTTGCCGCGCCACCAATTTCCAGTGGCCCCGGAAAAGCTTCCTCATTAAAAATATAATCATCCCCATCATCCTCCTCGTCCTCCTCCTCCTCTTCGCCCGCTACCTCGTCCTGTACACTGCCCTGGCCAGACAATGGCTGACTGTCATCAAGGCTTTCCTCTTCCTCAGCTGCAGACGCCTGATCCTTTATGTGCGTCAAACTTTGCATCAGCAGACGCATTAGGGGGATGCTCATGCTTATTATGGCGTTGTCTGCACTAACCAGCCGTGGGCATTCCTCAAAACAATGAAGGACTTGACACATGTCTTGAATCTTCGACCACTGCACACCTGACAACTCCATGTCTGCCATCCTACTGCCTGCCCGTGTATGTGTATCCTCCCACAAAAACATAACAGCCCGCCTCTGTTCACACAGTCTCTGAAGCATGTGCAGTGTTGAGTTCCACCTTGTTGCAACGTCTATGATTAGGCGATGCTGGGGAAGGTTCAAAGAACGCTGATAGGTCTGCATACGGCTGGAGTGTACGGGCGAACGGCGGATATGTGAGCAAAGTCCACGCACTTTGAGGAGCAGGTCGGATAACCCCGGATAACTTTTCAGGAAGCACTGCACCACCAGGTTTAAGGTATGAGCCAGGCAAGAAATGTGTTTCAGTTGGGAAAGGGAGATGGCAGCCATGAAATTCCTTCCGTTATCACTCACTACCTTGCCTGCCTCAAGATCTACAGTGCCCAGCCACGACTGCGTTTCTTTCTGCAAGAACTCGGACAGAACTTCCGCGGTGTGTCTGTTGTCGCCCAAACACTTCATAGCCAATACAGCCTGCTGACGTTTGCCAGTAGCTGCCCCATAATGGGAGACCTGGTGTGCAACAGTGGCAGCTGCGGATGGAGTGGTTGTGCGACTGCGGTCTGTGGACGAGCTCTCGCTTCTGCAGGAGGACGAAGAGGAGGAGGAGGGGGTGCGAACGGCTACAGCCAATTGTTTCCTAGACCGTGGGCTAGGCAGAACTGTCCCAAACTTGCTGTCCCCTGTGGACCCTGCATCCACCACATTTACCCAGTGTGCCGTGATGGACACGTAGCGTCCCTGGCCATGCCTACTGGTCCATGCATCTGTTGTCAGGTGCACCTTTGTGCTCACAGATTGCCTGAGTGCATGGACGATGCGCTCTTTAACATGCTGGTGGAGGGCTGGGATGGCTTTTCTGGAAAAAAAGTGTCGACTGGGTAGCTCGTAGCGTGGTACAGCGTAGTCCATCAGGGCTTTGAAAGCTTTGCTTTCAACTAACCGGTAGGGCATCATCTCTAACGAGATTAGTCTAGCTATGTGGGCGTTCAAACCCTTTGTACGCGGATGCGAGGCTAAGTACTTCCTTTTTCTAACCATAGTCTCATGTAGGGTGAGCTGGACTGGAGAGCTGGAGATCGTGGAACTAGCGGGGGTGCCGGTGGACATGGCAGACTGAGAGACGGTGGGAGATGGTATTGTTGCCACCGGTGCCCTAGATGCAGTGTTTCCTACTACGAAACTGGTGATTCCCTGACCCTGACTGCTTTGGCCTGGCAAAGAAACCTGCACAGATACTGCAGGTAGTGCGGAAAATGGTGGCCCTACACTGCCGGAAGGGATGTTGCGTTGCTGACTAGCTTCATTGGCCGAGGGTGCTACAACCTTAAGGGACGTTTGGTAGTTAGTCCAGGCTTGCAAATGCATGGTGGTTAAATGTCTATGCATGCAACTTGTATTGAGACTTTTCAGATTCTGTCCTCTGCTTAAGGTAGTTGAACATTTTTGACAGATGACTTTGCGCTGATCAATTGGATGTTGTTTAAAAAAATGCCAGACTGCACTCTTCCTAGCATCGGATACCTTTTCAGGCATTGCAGACTGAGCTTTAACCGGATGGCCACGCTGTCCTCCAACAGGTTTTGGCTTTGCCACGCGTTTTGGGCAAGATACGGGCCCGGCAGATGGAACCTGTTGCGATGTTGATGCCTGCTGCGGCCCCTCCTCCTCCGCTTCAGAACTGCTGCCGCCTGCACCCTGTTCCCCCAATGGCTGCCAATCGGGGTCAAGAACTGGGTCATCTATTACCTCTTCTTGTAGCTCGTGTGCAACTTCGTCTGTGTCACCGTGTCGGTCGGTGGTATAGCGTTCGTGATGGGGCAACATAGTCTCATCAGGGTCTGATTCTTGATCAGCACCCTGCGAGGGCAATGTTGTGGTCTGAGTCAAAGGACCAGCATAGTAGTCTGGCTGTGGCTGTGCATCAGTGCACTCCATGTCAGATTCAACTTGTAATGGGCATGGACTGTTAACTGCTTCATTTTCTAAGCCAGGGACGGTATGTGTAAAGAGCTCCATGGAGTAACCCGTTGTGTCGCCTGCTGCATTCTTCTCTGTTGTTGTTTTTGCTGAAGAGGACAAGGAAGCGACTTGTCCCTGACCGTGAACATCCACTAACGACGCGCTGCTTTGACATTTACCAGTTTCACGAGAGGAGGCAAAAGAGCTAGAGGCTGAGTCAGCAAGATAAGCCAAAACTTGCTCTTGCTGCTCCGGCTTTAAAAGCGGTTTTCCTACTCCCAGAAAAGGGAGCGTTCGAGGCCTTGTGTAGCCAGACGACGAACCTGGCTCCACAGCTCCAGACTTAGGTGCAATATTTTTTTTCCCACGACCAGCTGATGCTCCACCACTACCACTACCCTCATTACCAGCTGACAATGAACGCCCCCGGCCACGACCTCTTCCACCATACTTCCTCATTGTTTTAAAAACGTAAACAAACTAACGGTATTTTTTGCTGTCACACAAATTACACGGTGAGCTATAACTTCAGTATGATTTAGCTACCCCTTTACAGGTGAGTGAGACCACAACGAAAATCAGGCACAATGTTACACACTCTGTTGTTGGTGGCAACAAATGAGAGAGATGCCACACACGCAGGACTGTCACTGAAGCACAAATGTAAATATTAATCTCCCACTGATTTGATTTTTTTTTTTTTTAAGGGAGACTTTAGGAAAAAAAAATAATAGAATAAAATGATTTTTTCAGGAAGAATTTAGAAACCAAATAAAATAAAATGATTTTTTCAGGGAGAATTTAGAAAACAAATAAAACAAAAAAAGGCTTTCTATGGCCCACTGAGTGAGAGAAGACGCACACAGGAGTCAGGAGTGGCACACAAGCCCAGAGGCCAATATTTATCTCCCACTGATTGATGTAGTGATTTTTTCAGGTAGATTTTGGAACCCAAATCAAGCTAAAAAAAATAATAGGCTTTCTATGGCCCACAATTGGAGAGAGAGAGAGAGATGGCACACCCAGGAGTCAAGACTGGCACACAAGCAGAAAGAGCAATATTAATCTCCCACTGATTTGTTTTTGTTTGTTTTTTTCAGGGAGACTTTAGGAAAAAAAAAATAGAATAAAATGATTTTTTCAGGAAGAATTTAGAAACCAAATAAAATAAAATGATTTTTTCAGGGAGAATTTAGAAAACAAATAAAACAAAAAAAGGCTTTCTATGGCCCACTGAGTGAGAGATGACGCACACAGGAGTCAGGAGTGGCACACAAGCCCAGAGGCCAATATTTATCTCCCACTGATTGATGTAGTGATTTTTCAGGTAGATTTTGGAACCCAAATCAAGCTAAAAAAATAATAGGCTTTCTATGGCCCACAATTGGAGAGAGAGAGAGAGATGGCACACCCAGGAGTCAAGACTGGCACACAAGCAGAAAGGGCAATATTAATCTCCCACTGATTTGTTTTTTGTTTTTGTTTTTTCAGGGAGACTTTAGGAAAAAAAAAAAAATAGAATAAAATGATTTTTTCAGGAAGAATTTAGAAACCAAATAAAATAAAATGATTTTTTCAGGGAGAATTTAGAAAACAAATAAAACAAAAAAAGGCTTTCTATGGCCCACTGAGTGAGAGATGACGCACACAGGAGTCAGGAGTGGCACACAAGCCCAGAGGCCAATATTTATCTCCCACTGATTGATGTAGTGATTTTTTCAGGTAGATTTTGGAACCCAAATCAAGCTAAAAAAATAATAGGCTTTCTATGGCCCACAATTGGAGAGAGAGAGAGATGGCACACCCAGGAGTCAAGACTGGCACACAAGCAGAAAGGGCAATATTAATCTCCCACTGATTTGTTTTTTTTTTTTTTTTTTTCAGGGAGACTTTAGGAAAAAAAAAATAGAATAAAATGATTTTTTCAGGAAGAATTTAGAAACCAAAGAAAATAAAATGATTTTTTCAGGGAGAATTTAGAAAACAAATAAAACAAAAAAAGGCTTTCTATGGCCCACTGAGTGAGAGATGACGCACACAGGAGTCAGGAGTGGCACACAAGCCCAGAGGCCAATATTTATCTCCCACTTTTTTTTTTTGTTCCAGGGAAAATTTATAAACCCAATAAAAAAAATAATAAATAGGCTTTCTATGGCCCACTATCTGAGAGACAGAGAGAGATGGCACGCTTAGGACTGGCACACAAGCCCAAAGGCCAATATTAATCTCCCTTTTTTTTTTAAGGGAGAATTTATAAAACCAAAAAAAAATAAATAAATAGGCTTTCTATGGCCCACTATTTGTGAGAGAGATGGCACGCTCAGGACTGGCACACAAGCCCAGAGGCCAATATTAATCTCCCACTTTTTTTTTTTTTTTCCAGGGAAAATTTATAAACCCAATAAAAAAATAAAAAAATAAATAGGCTTTCTATGGCCCACTATCTGAGAGAGAGAGATGGCACGCTTAGGACTGGCACACAAGCCCAAAGGCCAATATTAATCTCCCACTGATTGATTTATTGATTTTTTCAGGTAGAATTTAGAACCCAAATAAAGCAAAAAAAAAAAAAATGGGCTTTCTATGGCCCACTGAGTGAGTGATGATGTACACAGGAGTCAGGAGTGGCACACAAGCCCTGAGGCCAATATTTTTCTCCCACTGATTGATGTAGTGATTTTTTCAGGTAGATTTTAGAACCAAAATCAAGCAAAAAAATAAATAGGCTTTCTATGGCCCACTGAGTGAGTGATGATGCACACAGGAGTCAAGAGTGGCACACAAGCCCTGAGGCCAATATTTTTCTCCCACTGATTGATGTAGTGATTTTTTCAGGTAGATTTTATAACCCAAATCAAGCAAAAAAATAAATAGGCTTTCTATGGCCCACTGAGTGAGAGATGACACAGACAGGGATGGCACTCTAGCAGAAATGTCAATCTTAATCTCCCACAAAAAAAAAAAAAAACAGGGAGTGTCCTTCAATTACTATCTCCCTGCAGTAATCTCAGCCAGGTATGGCAGGCAGCAATAAGGAGTGGACTGATGCACAAATTAAATAAAAAGTGTGTACAAACCAAAAAGATAGCTGTGCAGAAAGGAAGGAACAAGAGGATTTGTGCTTTGAAAAAAGCGGTTGGTTTGCACAGCGGCGTACACACAGCAATGCAGCTATCAGGGAGCCTTCTAGGGCAGCCCAATGAGCTACAGCGCTGAGGGGGAAAAAAAAAAAATGTAGCTTCCACTGTCCCTGCACACCGAAGGTGGTGTTGGGCAGTGGAAATCGCTACAGCACAAGCGGTTTGGTGGTTAATGGACCCTGCCTAACGCTATCCCTGCTTCTGACGAAGCGGCAGCAACCTCTCCCTAAGCTCAGATCAGCAGCAGTAACATGGCGGTCGGCGGGAACTCCCCTTTATAGCCCCTGTGACGCCGCAGACAGCAAGCCAATCACTGCAATGCCCTTCTCTAAGATGGTGGGGACCAGGACCTATGTCATCACGCTGCCCACACTCTGCGTTTACCTTCATTGGCTGAGAAATGGCGCTTTTCGCGTCATTGAAACGCGACTTTGGCGCGAAAGTCGCGTACCGCATGGCCGACCCCGCACAGGGGTCGGATCGGGTTTCATGAAACCCGACTTTGCCAAAAGTCGGCGACTTTTGAAAATGAACGACCCGTTTCGCTCAACCCTACTCAAGACAGCTGCCAGACAAATGAAGATAACTATGAAAATGGTCTACAGCATTTAAAATTATTTTTTCTAGAGTCAGATACATTTGTTGGAAAGTTATTCCTGCACGCAGCAGATATTCATCTCATCATTGACATAAAAGAGAGTGGTGGACATTAATCAATGTTCGTGATAGCTCTTGATACAACTCTTGGTGCATTACACTGGCATACTAAAATAGCCTGAAATCCCTTTTCTGCATATAAAAGCAACATGGTAGACTCTTTTAGTTTTCAGCATGCAATGTGCCTTAGGTATTAAATCTGACTTAGAACTTAGCATCATTGTGTTATAATTTTGCTGAACATAGACTCTATGTGAACCTACTTTTCTTCTTGATGCATTTTTTACTTGACCGGCTCCTTGATGTCTCAGCAGTCTGGTTAAAGAACATAAACAGTAAAAGATCATTTTAATTCAGGAATATTGTTTTTACACCTTTACCTTTTAAATTTCTTGACACAAATTTACAAAATATAGCATTAACTTGAGCATTATGCATTTTGTTTTGCTCCAGGTTCTTTACAGTATTGATGGCTGCATCCGAAACTTTAGAATGGTAGAAGGAAATACAGACTTTAATAACCCCACCTCAAGCTTTAATGTTGGCTCGTGCTTTGCTAATCCACAGAAAGGAACATATTTTGATGGATCAGGGTTTGCAAAGACAGGTAATTATTTTGAATCATGTTATATCTCTAAGATAACATTAACAAAAGATTGCTGAGAATTTTGAACTCTGGTGTCCTCAATCGATCTTGAAATGAAGAGGTCACAAGACAGGCTTCAGTGTTGCAACCAATAAGACAATAAGCCATAACCTAATGTTTTAATGTTCAGAAATATACTTTTCATAATCTTAAAATGTAGAACAATGGCATATTATGGTGGATCAGGGCCAAGAATAGCCAGGATACAAAGCTATAATTGTCTTCACAGCCATAAAAGCCATTTGTGCTTCTGTATCAGAAAAATAATTGCAGTCACTTTTCTTTAACCTATTGTCAGATTCTAAGTACTGAACGTGCAGTTTGGAAGGTTGAAGCGGTTCTAGCTTTTATTTTACATCTTGAAATTTTATGCCAAAACACATCGGCAAAATTCTGTGCACTTTTAGCACTTTTAGTACGTATTTCTGCTTGGTAATGCTTACAATATAATATTATGTTTTAGTATTGTATGTGTCGTATAACTATCTGATATGTTGCATTTGTGTATTTCAGTGGGAGCTTTTAAAGTAGGTACAGATCTGCTAGTAGAACTAGAATTCCGAACAACAAGGAGTAATGGTGTTCTTATTGGAATAAGTGGCAAAAAGATGGATGGACTGGGAATTGAACTGGTGGATGGTCAGGTAAGTGACTTGTATATTTACTTACATATGGGCTAGCTATAATTTATCATCCTGGACTTTAATTTAAATCTAACTCCTCTAGTGTAATTGAATTCCATCTTTGCATAGTACAGAATAGTAAAGAATAATTTCCCTCCAGAGATGCACTACGGTTCCAAAGTTTAGGCTCACTCAGACAATTTTGTGTTTTCCATGAAAACTCATACTTTTATTAATCAAATGAGTTGCCAAATTAATAGAAAAGTAATTTAAAATCTAGTCCATACATTGACAAGGTTCGAAAAAAAGATTTTTATTTGAAATAATAATTTTCTCCTCCAAACTTTGCTTTTGTCAAAGAATGCTCTCTTTGCAGCAATTACAGCATTGCAGACCTTTGGCATTCTAGCAGTTAATTTGCTGAGGTAATCTGGAGAAATTTCACCCCATTCTTCCAGAAGCCCCTCCCACAAGTTGGTTTGACTTGATGGGCACTTTTTGTGCACCATATGGTCAAGCTGCTGCCACAGCAGCTCAATGTAGTTGAGATCTGGTGACTACGCTGGCCACTCCATTACAGATAGAATGCCAGCTGCCTGCATCTTCCCTAAATAGTTCTTGCCTAATTTGGAGGTGTGTTTTGGGTCATTGTCCTGTTGTTGGATGAAATTGGCTCCAATCAAGCTCTGTCCATAGGGTATGGCTTGGTGTTGCAAAATGGAGTGATAGCCTTCCTTATTCAATATCCCTTTTACCTTGTACAAATCTCCCACTTTACCAGCACCAAAGCAACCCCAGACCATCACATTACCTCCACCATGCTTGACAGATGGCATCAGGCACTCTTCCAGCATCTTTTCAGTTGTTCTGTGTCTTACAAACATTCTTCTCTGTGATCCAAACACCTAAAACTTGAATTTATCTGTCCATAACACTTTTTCCCAATCTTCCTCTGTCCAATGTCTGTGTTCTTTTGCCCATATTGATCTTTTCCTATTATTAGCTAGTCTCAGATATGGCTTTTTCTTTGCCATTCTGTCCTGAAGGCCAGCATCCCGGAGATGCCTCTTCACTTTAGACCTTGACACTGGCATTTTGCGTGTACTATTTAATGAAGCTTCTCGGTTGTTGCTCGGTTGTGCAGCGGGCCTCCCACTTCTCATCTACTCTGGTTAGAGCCTGTTTGTGCTTTCCTCTGAAGGGAGTAGTGCACATCACTGTAGGAAATCTTCTGTTTCTTGGCAATTTCTCACATTCAATAGCCTTCATTTCTAAGAACACGAATAGACTGTCGAGTTTCACATGAAAGTTCTTTTTTTCTGGCCATTTTGAGAGTTTAATGGAACCAACAAATGTAATGCTCCAGATTCTCAACTAGCTCAAAGGAAGGTCAGGTTTATAGGTTCTCTAATCAGCCAAACTGTTTTCAGCTGTGCTAAAATACTTGCACAAGGGTTGTAAAGGGTATTCTAACCATCCATTAGCCTTCTTACACAGTTAGCAAACACAAAGTACCATAAGAATACTGGAGTGATGGTTGTTGGAAATAGGCCTCTATACACCTATGAAGATATTGCATTACAAACCAGACGTTTGCAGCTAGAACAGTCATTTACCACATTAACAGTGTATACAATTTATTTCTGAATCATTTAATGTTAGCTTCATTGGAGAAAACTGTGCTTTTCTTTCAAAAATAACAAAATTTCTATGTGACCCTAAACTTTGGAACATTCATGTATATACTGCAAAAAATGGCAGCACTCATCCATGTATGTGCAACGTTTCGACTCTTCAAACTGTGAGCCATTCTGAAGCCATGTGAGAAAGGCTCACAGCTGAAATATTGCACATACATGGGTAAATAAAGACTACAGTTTTTTCACTATCACACATTTTTTGCCATATATATGGTGGATAATGGGTCGGTACCCTGAGGCTTTCACCCATTTGCTATATCAGTTTTATACCATGCTCTGTTCTTTCTTTTGAGCATACCTGTAGAGATAAGAATACAGATTTAAATAAAGGAAGTCAACCTCATCTACCTTGTATATCTTTAGAGAACACACATTATATACATATATTGTATATATATTTTAACCCCTTAATGACAGCGCCATTTTGGTACTTAATGACCAAGCCAATTTTTACAATTCTGACCACTGTCACTTCATGAGGTTATAGCTCTGTAATGCTTCAATGTATCCCACTGATTCCGAGATTGTTTTGTGACATATTGTACTTCCTGTTAGTAGTAAAATTTATTCGCTATGTCTTGCATTTATTTAAGAAAAAAAAAACGGAAATTTAGCAAAAATATTTTACAATTTTGCAATTTTCAAACTTTTAATTTTTGTGCCCTTAAATCAGAGAGTCAAATAGCACAAATAGTTATTAAATAACATTTCCTACATGTCTACTTTACATTAGCACAATTTTGGAAAACTATTTTTTTCGTTAGGACGTTATATGGGTTAAAAGTTGACCAGCAATTTCTCATTTTTCCAATAAAATTTACAAAACCATTTTTTTTAGGGACTACCTCACATTTGAAGTGAGTTTGGGGGTCAATATAGCAGAAAATACCCAAAAGTGATACCATTCTAAAAATTGCACCCCTCAAAGTGCACAATACCAAATTCAAGAAGTTTATTAACCCTTCAGGTGCTTCTCCAGAACTAAAGCAATATGGAAAGAAAAAAATAACATTTTACTTTTTTTTTTAATTTAATTTAGACCCAAACTTTTTTATTTTCATAAGTGTAACAAGAGAAAATGTACCACAATATTTGTTGTGCAATTTCTCTTGAGTACACGGATACCCTTCATGTGGAGGAAAGACACTGTTTGGGCACATGTCAGGGCTCAGAAGTGAGGAAGCATCATTTGACTTTTTGAACGCAACATTGGCTGGAATTAGTGGTGGGTGCCATGTCACATTTTGAGACCCCCTGATGTACCTAAACAGTGGAAACCCCCAATTCTAACCCCAACCACAACACACCCCTAACCATAATCCCAACCATAACCACAACCATAACTCTAAAAACAACTCTAACCGCCACAACCACAACTCTAACCCCAACACCACAATCCTAACTCCAACACAGCCCTAACCCTAGCCCCAACCCTAACCCCAGCCCATCCATAACCTTAGCTCTAACCCCAGCCCTAACCCTAACCCCCACCATAGCCTCAGTTCTAACCCCAACCCTAACTCTAACCCTAGCCCCAATCCTAACCCTAATGAAAAAAAATACTTTTTTTATTTTATTATTTTTACCTAAATGGGTGATAAAGGGGGTTTGATTTACTATTTTTTTATTGTGATCATTGTGATAGGGTTTACCACAGTGATCAAAATGAACCAACTGTACATGCGCCTGCCATTTTCCTCCCAGAAGAAGACGCCGAGTGACAGAGTCAAAGGGTCCAGGGACACAGGAGGTACCGGTGGAGTCTCAAAGGACCCAATTTCTCTCTCCTCTGGTATGCTAGATCATATCAGTGGAGAGAGAAATAAATGGAAAATAAGCCTTTTTTTGGTAGCCACCTTTATTGGGTAAATAACGGCAATTGTAACACTGGGGACGATAAAATCTCACCCAAATCATGTTTTCCGGGGGCCTCAGCTACCCCTGATAGCTGAGACCCCAGAGATTTTCTGACACTGGGTTCGCTATACCCTTATTCCTCAGCGCTATTAAAAAGCAGCACTGAGGAATAAGTACCCTTAACTGCCGCTGTGAAAAGGCGTATCAGCAGTCGTTAAGGGGAAAAATATATTTTATATATATAAAAACAAAAGAATACAGCTGTACACTGTAAATGCTAAGATGTATGAAAACTTTGAACAGGTAAAATTTAAACTGTGTCATTGCTATATACTGTAGAATAAACTTTCAAAAATGAAGACACTTGGCGCATAAATTGGCCAATTCATGAGAGCCCATCAGCCGCGACATAAATTTATATACATTTATGTGAAAAAGTGTTTGCCCCTTCATGATTTCCTATTCTTTTTGCATGTTTGTCACACTTAAATGTTTCAGATCACCAAAAACTGTAAATATTAGAAAAAGATAACACAAATAAACACAAAATGTAATTTTTTAATAAAGGTCTTTATTATTAAGGTATTAAGGGAAAAATAAATCCAAACCTACAAGGCCCTGCGTAAAAAATTGATCCACCTGAGTTCAAATTCCCTTGCCTCATGCCTCATCACCTCCACATCTGTTCTCAATCAGGAAAAATCGCTTAAATGGGACTTGCCTGACAAAGTGAAGTAGACCAAATGCTCCTCAAAAGCTAGAAATCATGCAGTGATCCAAGTTAATTCTGGAACAAATGAGAAACAAAGTAATTGGGATTTATCAGTCTGGAAATGGTTATAAACCAATTCTCAAGCTTATTGACTGCAGCAAACCACAGTCAGAGCCATTATTCACAAATGGCAAAACATGGAACCTTCCCAGGAGTGGCTGACTGACCAAAATTTCCCCAAGATCAAAGTGACAACTCATTCAAGTGGTCACAAAAGTTCCCATAACAACATTCAAAGAAATGCAGGTCTTATTTGCCTCAGTTAAGTTAAGGTCGGTATTCATTACTCTACCATAAAAAAGAGACTGGGCAAAAATGGCTGATGTGGCAGAGTTCCAAGATGAAAACCACTGCTGAGCAATAAAAACATAAAGGCTTGTCTCAGTTTTGCCAGAAAACATTTTGATGATCCCCAAAACTTTTGGGAGAATACTCTCTGGAATGACAAGACAAAAGTTGAACTTTTTGGGAGGTGTATGTCCCATCACATCTGGCGTAGAAGTAGCACAGCATTTCAGGAAAGGAACATACCAACAGTAAAATATGGTGGCAGTGTGATGGTCTTGGGCATTATTTGTGGCTTCAGGATACTGAAGACTTGATGTGGTAAATGGAACCATGAATTCAGCTGTCTACCAAAAAATCCTGAGGGATAATATCTGGCCATCTGTTTGTGACCTCAAGCTGAAGAGCACTTGGGTTATGCAGCAGGATAATGATCCAAAATACACCAGCAAGTCCACCTCTGAATGGCTTAAGCAAAAGAAAATTAAAACTTTGGAAAGGCCTAGTCAATGTCCTAACCTTAATCCGAATACAATGTTGTAACCTTAAAAAGGTTGTTCATGTTTGGAAACCCTCCATTGTGGCTGAAATACAACAATTCTGCAAAAATGAGTGGTCCAAAGTTCTTCCGGAGCATTGTAAAAGACTCATTACCAGTTATTGCAAATGCTTGGTTGCTGTTGTTGCTACTAAGTGTTGCACTGTCAGTTATTAGTTTTTAGGTGGCACTTTTTCATACAGTGCCCTGTGTCTATTATTTAAATTTGTTTGGTGGTCTGAAACATTTAAATGTGACAAACATGCAAAATAATAGGAAACTAGAAAGGAGGCAAACACTTTTTCGCACAACTGCACATATGTAGAACATAAGTATGAATGAACAACATGTTAGCTAGATTGGTTTGTACCCTCTTGCAAAAATGTTCTTGAAACATCAAATTCTGTTCTTCAGCATATATTTTAGCTGGCTACATACCAAAGATTTTGTATTTTGTATTGTCAAAAAGGTTTAGACTTACATTGCTTTTCAATGATTAGCCAATTGCCACCTCCCGTAATGTTTATACTGGGTTTTTTTAATCGAGGATGTTAAAATCAGCTGATAGCCAAACCAGATTTAATTTCAAAAGGGCTATTGATAAGAAAAGATTTTTAGTATTTTATAAAGCCAATGTATCGGTTTTAATACACAACATTCATTTTGTTCAATAGATTCATTTTTAATGTACATTCAAGCAGGATAAACAGTACCGTCAAAATTTGAGTAAACCAGGAGTCATGTCTGTTTAGTTAGACAGCACATTTGGATGCAAACATCATGCCTTTTTTTTCTGACATTTTGATTTTCCTTTAGCTCCTTTTCCATGCCGATAATGGAGCTGGCCGTTTCACAGCAGTTTATGATCCTGAGGTGCCAGGTAGCTTGTGTAATGGACAATGGCACAAAGTGATGGCAAATAAAATAAAGCATCGTTTAGAGATGATTGTTGATGACAACAAAGTAGAAGCTGCAAGTCCAAATGCTGCCTCCACATCTACAGACACCAATGATCCAGTCTTTGTAGGAGGATATCCTGGTAAGTCTAATTGATCTGTCAGATTATTCTAGCACTTAAATATAGAATGATCACGTGACAGTTTTTTTCCCTTTGGGTAAATTATCAAAAAATCAATTAAGTTTATTCAATCGAAATTAGCAACCAGTAAGTTGAATCCTACTAGTAGGTTTCCGACAGGTAGGATCTGAGCAGGTCGGTGAAGTTATGATTGAGCTTGAAGTGAACCTTTCAACAAATTGCACATGTTTAATTGGACACAAAATGTAATAGTGGCTGCAGAGCAGCAAAAAGCTTTTTTTAAAAAAACTTTGCCTCGCTAATATAAGTAAAGTTTTTGGAACCTAATAAGTTAAATTTAGTTACAGGTGGTTTTCGTACATCTTGATCCTTTTCCAGGTGTTCAATTAATTTTTCTTCCATATAAAACTGTTTGTTTTTTCATTGCTTCCCTTTTTGAGCATGCCGTATACTGTATGGCAGGGGTGTCAAACTGCATTCCTCGAGGGCTGCAAACAGGTCATGTTTTCAGGATTTCCTTGTACTGCACAGGTGATAATTTAATCACATACACAAATAATGAGTTGGTGATTAAATTATCACCTGTGCAGTATAAGGAAATCCTGAAAACATGACCTGTTTGCAGCCCTCGAGGAATGCAGTTTGACACCCCTGCTGTATGGTGATACAATGCTTAACATGCACTTGATTGAAGAGTTATTCCTGGAATTAAGTTTTTTCATGCTATGAACTTACAGATCGCTGGTGTTATCACCGCTGGGACACCGAGCGATTCTAAAAATGGGGCTGTGGAACATGGAAACTAGTGTTCTACAGAGGTAAGTCTTGAACAGAGCAGTGGTGCATATGCTTGACTTCCTCTCCATTCATTGTCTATGAGACTGTGGTAGAAAACAAAGCATAATACTGATCTATTTACAACAGTCGCATAGACAATGGTTAAGCATGTGCATATCTTTTCTATTCATGATAGAGCTCCACATAGCATGGTCTCCAGGGTCAAAAGTCCTTGAAATCATTAGTAATCCCAGCTGTCAGACCTTCTGTGATCAGTAAATGATCCCCTATTCTTTGGATAAGGGATAACTTTCAACTCTAGGAATAACTCTTTAAATTATCAGCATTAGTATTAATAAAAAAGCTGTATTGGTGTGATAGTATCAAGGACACTGATTAGTAGCAACTGCAGCACTGCACAATTAGCTGAAAGGCGTGGAGCACAGTTGCTTTCAAAGTCACATTTCTTACTTGTACTAATGCTTACAATTTATCCAGAGGCATGTTTAGGAATATAACACCATACAGCTTAGATCCATACCACTGGTTAATGTACCTAATTGTACTGACAGGCTACTATAAGCAGGGCTGACGTTAGGGGCAGGCATACCAAGCTGCTGTCTAGGGCTCCCCCTCCTCCAGGGGCCCCAGCCAGTCTCATGCCGCTAACAGAATTGAGCAAGTGGCTCCACAGCTGCATGTGTTACGGCTGTGTGACCATCACAACACATGCACGGAGAGCCCAACGCATAGGCTCTCCATGCATGTGTCATGAATGTCACACAGCCACGACACATGCAGTTGCGGAGCAGAACAGCTGATCAGCTGGAGCGATCCAGGAAGCCAGGTTCTTATTCGGTTTACTGAATAAGCAGGGACCCTTGCAAATTCACTCAACTCTAGCAAATAATATATGCACACCACATGGCTGATTTTGGGCTCGGCACCCCCACATTGCGCATTCAACTTATCGGTATCATAGATGTCGATACAGTTGAACGCAGTGATAGAGAGAATGTCAGCTGACGCTTCCTCTCCCATCACTCCCAGTCTGCTAGTAACTCAGTGGGAGCACAATGATATCATATCATTGTGCACCATGCTGTGCCAGGAGAGAAGTTGCTGAGACTGGAGCACAGCCTGCAGCAGTGCGGTGAACAAGGAGGAGAGGGGAGTATTGTGTGTGTGTGTGTGTGTATGTACATGTGTGTACTGTGTGGGCTACACTAGACTGTGTGTCTGTGTGTCTGCATTATAGTCTGTGTGTCTCTGCATTATACTATGTGTGTGGGGGCTGCATTATACTGTGTGTGTGGGGGCCAGCATTATAATGTGGGGCTGCACTATACTGTGTGTGTCTGCATTATACTGTGTGGCTACATTATACTGTATGAGGAGGGCTGCATTATACTGTGTCACTGTGTGGGGGGCTTCAGTATACTGTGAGTGGGGCTGCATTATACTGTGTGGGGGGGCTACACTATGCTGTGTGTCTGAATTATACTGTATGTGGGGGGCTGCATTATACTCTGAGGGGGCTACATTATACTGTGTGCATGTGGGGCTGCAGTATACTCTGAGGGGGCTGCATTATAGTCTGAGGGGGCTACATTATACTATGTGTGGGGGGCTGCATTATACTCTATGAGTGGGCTGCAGTACACTCTATGAAGGGGGCTGCAGTATACTCTGAGGAGGGCTGCATTATACTCCAAGGGGGCTGCATTATACTGTGTGTTGGGAGCTACACTATGATGTGCATGTCTGAATTATACTGTGTGTGGGGGGCTGCATTATATGCTTAAGGGGCTGTATTATACTCTATGTGGGGGCTACATTATACTGTGTGTGGGGGCTGCAGTATACTGTGAGGGGGCTGCAGTGTACTCTGAGGGGGCTGCATTATACTCTGAGGGGGCTGCATTATACTCTGGGGGGCTGCAGTATACTCTGAGAGGGGCTGCATTATATTCTATCAAGGACCATGGATAGTGCATTATACTACATGTACTATATGGCGCATTGTACTGTATCGAGGAACAAGCGTCAAACGACTTCAATATTGTCAATCACGCTCGTTTAACAGCTGGAACTCAGTCAGCACATGTAAACACAACAGAAATGTTTCGGTGTGATGGTGAAATATGTGAACATTTGGAGCCCCACTTTAAACTTTTGCCCATGGCCCCACTTTTTATAAAACCGGCCCAGACTATAAGCACAGTAAGCTCAGAGCTATAATGTTAAAATATTATCATGAAAACCTAAGGAAAAAACTTTTTACATTCATTACCAGTAGTGGCTAATTGTCGCAAACAAATAACTTTGAAAATGCAGAAATCTTGGAAAGAAAAGATTATACGAAATGGTGTTTTAGCTTCTGTTGTTACTGGAGCTGTAGAATCCATTTACAGATGAATGGTCTTCCAAATTTGAAGATCCAGCACCATGCCCACAACATACAGTACATGTTTTTAAGGAGCGTCCACACACACACTTTGCATTGCAGCCAAGTATCAGGGAAAATTAAAATTACCATACTTTGTAATTACCACAAATTTGCTTTCAGTTGATGTTATAGAGAACCTCATGAAAACATAGACATATAGAGGTATAGTAGGACCACATACATGTATTGGTGTCTTATTTTGTCTCCTTAGAACACATAGGCTTTATTGCAATATTAAAGGAAACTTGGTGATCATCTGTAATAACACACTTCACTAGTAATATCAGAAAATTAACAGTACTTTGTGAGGAACCATTATCAAACCAAAGACTAATGAGAAGTTGTGCATTTTCACAATGTAGTATGATCGGTTTTTAAGTGCGGACATTCTGTAATATGGCTTATTATACATTTATGGCCTCACATCTACATTTGGCTCGTGTTTAATAAAGATTTTAAATATAATAGATAAGCATGTAACTGTATTAAATATTAATATGTTTTAGAGGTTTGCATAAATGTAATACACTGCTATCAGACAGAGCTTATGAATCTTAAGATCTTTTTCTTGCACTCCTGATAACTGCTACATTTCTTTTAAATGTTAAAGTCGCGTAAAGTATAATGTGCTCATAGGATTTTTATTCCTGTAACATAAAAAGAATTAATAGTACAAGGCTATGGCTTTATTAATCAGCCCTCTGTCTCTTATCTGCAGATGATGTGAAGCAGTTTGGCCTGACCACTCAAGTGAGCTTTAAAGGGTGCATTAAAGATCTCAAACTTGCCAAAGGCACCGCCAAACCGCAGGAGATCAACTTTGCCAAGTCGTTGGAAATAAAAGGAGTGCAGCCATTATCATGTCCTTGATCTCAGAGCTGCCATAGAGACCAATATCTGCAACAGTCCCATGTTATGATGTGTGCTTGTACGCACGTAACATTAATTGAACTTCAAAAGGTGCCATATCCTATATTTTGAATGTTGTTCAAGATTTAATATTTTCCCCATATGTTAAATAAAGAGCATTTCTTTAAACAATATAAGTGTTTCAATTATTTGTTCAAAAAAGTCTGTATTTCTTTATGTGGCCAAGGATGTGGCGTGGTTGGAGAGCAGTATTATTGTTAAAATAAGAATGGCATAGCTCAGTAGTGGCAAACTATTTTGGTGTAGGATATTCATTTGTTGTGGAACCTCAGTTAGATATTTTCTAGAGGACAGGTACACGTGGAATGTAAAATAACCTCAACACATTATTAACATGACCATTTTTCAGAGGTATCATTGCTCATGTAATAGTAATAACAATGTCTAGTGATTTCCATTGTTTAATAATTCAGGTTGCTTTGGGAACACAGATTATCATGCTGTACCAGAATCTATACTTGAGCACCAAATAATACATGCACAAAATAACCCAACTACTACTACATTATGCTTTGCTTATATATTATGCTTTACTTATGTAGCGCTATCATATTCTGAAGCGCTTTACATACATTATCATCACTGTCCCCACTGAGGCTCACAATCTAAATTCCCTAACAGTATATCTTTGGAATGTGGGAGGAAACCGGAGAACCCGGATGAAACCCACACAAACATGGGGAGAACATACAAACTCCTTGCAGATGTTGTTCTTGGTAAGATTTGAACCCAGGACCCCCAGCTGCAAGGCTGCAGTGATAACCACTGAGCCACCGTACATCAACTCTCACATTCGTCATACCATGATTCGAGATGAACAGATTGTTTGAAATTCGTGTTTGCCAACTTTGCTGAATTTCTAATGATGAAGAACCTCTAATTGCCTGAAAAATACATGTAGAAAACTTGGAGGTCTCATATGACAGTATTGAACTTGTTTTGAGCTCTGAAAAGCAAACATAGCCTTATTAATTCACAAGTCACCTCATCCTATCTGGTTAGGGGGGGATATGGATGGTTAGCGGAGGTAACCAGCAACTAAATACCGTAGTTTCAAACTTTGCATGCACATTTAATTGTTTAAACAGGCAATATACACAGGTTGTGCAAACAGAAGATGCCTTAAAGGGACACTGTCACCTGAATTTGGAGGGAACAATCTTCAGCCATGGAGGCGGGGTTTTGGGGTTTTTGATTCACCCTTTCCTTACCCGCTGGCTGCATGCTGGCTGCAATATTGGATTGAAGTTCATTCTCTGTCCTCCATAGTACACGCCTGCACAAGGCAAGATTGCCTTGTGCAGACATGTACTACGGAGGACAGAGAATGAACTTCAATCCAATATTGCAGCCAGCATGCAGCCAGCGGGTAAGGAAAGGGTGAATCAAAAACCCAAAAACCCCGCCTCCATGACTGAAGATTGTTCCCTCCAAATTCAGGTGACAGTGTCCCTTTAAGTTTTTCATATGAGGCTTTTTGTCCATCCATACAAACATGATCAGTTTTTGTAAGGGAGGTGGAAAATGTCAGAAGTTTGCAAAATGAAGAATCAATAGTTTGTCACCAAGTCTTTACAAAAACTAGCCCTATTTTGAGAGTTGCTTTACTTTTGTGTGCCCTCAAGCAAGTAAGTTTCACATAGCAATATTGTAACCCAGCCTCTTCTAACCTTGTGCCAAAAATCAGCAGCCATGTGTTCTTCTAAGCAGCTGCCTAGAACTCTGAAAAAGAAAAGAAAATGATGGAGACCCGCAAAGCAGGAGAAGGCTATAAGAAGATAACAAAGCTTTTTCAAGTTGCTCTTTCCGCAGTTAAACACAGGACAATGACCCCAAACACACCTCCAGGCTGTGTAAGGGCTATGTGACCAAGAATGAGAGTGATGGGGTGCTGCGCCAGATGACCTGGCCTCCACAGTCACCAGAGCTGAACCCAATCGAGATGGTTTGGGGTGAGCTGGACCACAGAGTGAAGGCAAAAGGGCCAACAAGTGCTCAGCATCTCTGGGAACTCCTTCAAGATTGTTGGAAGACCATTCCTGGTGACTACCTCTTGAAGCTCATCAAGAGAATGCCAAGAATGTGCAAAGCAGTCATCAAAGCAAAAGATGGCTACTTTGAAAAACCTAGAACACAAGACATATTTTCAGTTGTTTCACACTTTTTTGTTAAGTTTATAATTCCACATGTGTTTATTCATAGTTTTGATGCCTTCAGTGTGAATTTACCATTTTCATAGTCATGAAAATACAGAACAATCTTTAAATGAGAAGGTGTGTCCAACCTTTTGCTCTGTACTGTATATAAGGAGAAAAATGGGCACAAAATTTCAGGTAAAGAACATCTTGCCAACAATTAAACATGGGGGTGTATCAATCATGCCTTGGGGTTGTGTTGCAGCCAATGACACCGGGAACATTTCATGGGTAGAGGGACAAATGGATTCAATGAAATTTCAATTAATTCTTGATGCAAACATAACACCATCTGTAAAAAAGCTGAAGTTGAAAAAAGGATGGCTTCTACAAATGGATAATGATCCTAAAATCCACAATAGTCTACCTCATAGATGCAAGCTGAAGGTTTTACAATGGCCTCCACAGTATCGTGATCTGAACATCTTTGAAAATCTGTGGATAGACCTTAAAAGAGAAATACATGCAAGAAGACCCAGGAATATCAGAGAACTGGAAGAATGTTCCAAGAAAGAATGGAAGAACATCCCTCAAACAAGAATTGATATATTCTTGGCTGGCTGCAGGAAGGATTTACAAGCTGTGATAGGGAGGTGAAGGGGGTTCTGCTAGGTACTACCCATCTGCCCATTTTCCTTTTTTTAATTTTGTATATATATAAACTGCTCAAAAAAATAAAGGGAACACTAAAATACCACATCCTAGGTATCACTGAATGAATACTTGCAGTTGCAAATCTTTATTGATTACAAAGTGGAATGTGTGGAGAACAATAAAACATAAAAATGATCAATGTAAAACAAAATGAATACTCCATGGAGGTCTGGATTTGGAATGATACTCAAAATCAAAGTGGAAAATCAAATTACAGGCTGATCCAACTTCAGTGGAAATGCCTCAAGACAAGGAAATGATGCTCAGTAGTGTGTGTTGCCTCCTTGTGCCTGTATAACCTCCCTACAACACCTGGGCATGCTCCTGATGAGGCGGTGGATGGTCTCCAGAGGGATCTCCTCCCAAACGTGGACTAAAGCATCTGCCAACTCCTGGACAGTGTGTGGTGCATGGTGTGAGACATGATGTGCCATATGTGTTCAATCGGATTCAGGTCTGGGGAACGGTGGGCCAGTCCACAGCTTCAATGCTTACATTTTGCTGAAACTGCTGACACACTCCAGCCACATGAGGTCTGGCATTGTCTTGCATTAGGAGGAACCCAGGGCCAACCGAACCAGCATATGGTCTCACAAAGGGTCTGAGGATCTCATCTCAATACCTAATAGCAGTCAGGCTACCTCTGGCGAGCACATGGAGAGCTGTGCGGCCCTCCAAAGAAATGCCACCCCACACCATTACTGACCCACTGCCAAACCAGTCATGCTGAAGGATGTGCACGCAGCAGATCACTCTCCATGGCGTCTCCAGACTCTGTCATGTTTGTTCATGTGCTCAGTGTGAACCTGCTTTCATCTTTGAAGAGCACAGTGCGCCAGTGGCGAATTTTGCCAATCCTGGTGTTCTGTGGCAAATGCCAATCGTCCTACACGATGTTGGGCTGTGAGCACAACCCCCATCTGTGGATGTCGGGCACTCAGACCATCCTCATGGAGTCGGTTTCTAACCGTTTGTGCACACACATGCACATTTGTGGCCTGCTGGAGGTCATTTTGCAGGGCTCTGGCAGTGCTCCTCCTGTTCCTCCTTGCACAAGGAACAATAGCAAAGTGACATTAACCCTTTATTACCCCATATCCCACCGCTACAGGGGAGTGGGAAGAGAGAGGCTAAGTGCCGAAAAAGGTGCATCTTACAGGACAGATTTTTTTTAACCGGGGGGCCAATAACCATGGTCCCTCTCTAGGCTATTAATATCTGCCCTCAGTCACTGGCTTTCTCCCTCTGGCGGAGAAAATTGTGCGGTAGCCCACGCCAGTTTTTTCTGTGAATTAACCCTTTATTTTAACAGCTACAGCTCCCAAATTTTGCACACATACACTTGGAACATTATTAGTGCAAAATATGTAATAAAATAAGGGATATGGGTTTGGGAAAGAGATAGCAAAAGCCGGCAATTGAATTACCAGCTTTTATGCTATCTAGTGCTGTATGAAATATAAATATATATACTGTATATATATGTGTCTCACTCATATATATATATATATATATATATATATACGGTTGAGCGAAACGGATCGTTCATTTTCAAAAGTCGCCGACTTTTGGCACAGTCGGGTTTCATGAAACCCGACCCGATCCCTGTGTGGGCTCGGTCATGCGGTACGCGACTTTCGCGCCAAGGTCGCGTTTCAATGACGCGAAAAGCGCCATTTCTAAGCCAATGAAGGTGGACGCAGAGTGTGGGCAGCGTGATGACATAGGTCTCAGTCCCCACCATCTTAGAGAAGGGCATTGCAGTGATTGGCTTGCTGTCTGCGGCATCACAGGGGCTATAATCACCATGTTACTGCTGCTGATCTGAGCATAGGGAGAGGTTGCTGCCGCTTCGTCAGAAGCAGGGTTAGCGTTAGGCAGGGTCCATTAACCCCCAAACCGCTTGTGCTGTAGCGATTTCCACTGTCCAACACCACCTTTTGTTTGCAGGGACAGTGGAAGCTACATTTTTTTTCCTCAGCGCTGTAGCTCATTGGGCTGCCCTAGAAGGCTCCCTGATAGCTGAATTGCTGTGTGTACGCCGCTGTGCAAACCAACTGCTTTTTTCAAAGCACAAATCCTGTTGTTCCTTTCTGCACAGCTATCTTGTTTGTTTGTCCACACTTTTGATTTAATTTGTGCAGCAGTCCACTCCTTGTTATTGCTGCCTGCCATACCTTGCTGAGATTACTTCAGGGAGACAGTAATTGTAGGACAGTCCATTTTTGTTTTTTTTTAATTCTCCCTGAAAAAAATAAATAGTGGGAGATTAATCTTGGCATTTGTGCTTGAGTGCCAGTCGTGTGTGCCATCTCTCTCCAATTGTGGGCCACAGAAAGCCTAGTGTCTGCAATACTGTTTTTTTTTTTTTGGTTTTTAATTCTCCCTTTAAAAAAAAAATGGGAGATTAATATTGGCATTTGTGCTTGAGTGCCAGTCGTGTGTGCCATCTCTCTCAAATTGTGGGCCACAGAAAGCCTAGTGTCTGTTTCTTTATTTTGGTATTTAAATTCTCCCTGAAAAAAAATAAATAGTGGGAGATTAATATTGGCATTTGTGCTTCTGTGCCAGTCGTGTGTGCCATCTCTCTCAAATTGTGGGCCACAGAAAGCCTAGTGTCTGTTTTCTTTTGGGGGGGGGGGGTTTAAATTCTCCCTGAAAAAAATAAATAGTGGGAGACTAATATTGGCATTTGTGCTTCTGTGCCAGTCGTGTGTGCCATCTCTCTCAAATTGTGGGCCACAGAAAGCCTAGTGTCTGTTTTTTTGTTTTTTCTTTTTTAAATTGTCCCTGAAAAAAAATAAATAGTGGGAGATTAATATTGGCATTTGTGCTTCTGTGCCAGTCGTGTGTGCCATCTCTCTCAAATTGTGGGCCACAGAAAGCCTAGCGTCTGTTTTTTTTTTTTTTTTTTTGGTTTTTAAATTCTCCCTGAAAAAAAATAAATAGTGGGAGAATAATATTGGCATTTGTGCTTCTGTGCCAGTCGTGTGTGCCATCTCTCTCAAATTGTGGGCCACAGAAAGCCTAGTTTTTTTTTTAGGGGGTGGGGGTTTAAATTCTCCCTGAAAAAAAATAAATAGTGGGAGATTAATATTGGCATTTGTGCTTCTGTGCCAGTCGTGTGTGCCATCTCTCTCAAATTATGGGCCACAGAAAGCCTAGTGTCTGTTTTTTTTGTGGGGGTTTAAATTCTCCCTGAAAAAAAATAAATAGTGGGAGATTAATATTGGCATTTGTGCTTCTGTGCCAGTCGTGTGTGCCATCTCTCTCAAATTGTGGGCCACAGAAAGCCTAGTGTCTGTTTTTTTGTTTTTTGTTTTTTAACTTCTCCCTGAAAAAAAATAAATAGTGAGAGATCAATATTGGCATTTGTGCTTCTGTGCCAGTTGTGTGTGCCATCTCTCTCAAATTGTGGGCCACAGAAAGCCTACTTTTTTTTTTTTGGGGGGGGGGTGGTTTAAATTCTCCCTGAAAAAAAATAAATAGTGGGAGATTAATATTGGCATTTGTGCTTCTGTGCCAGTCGTGTGTGCCATCTCTCTCAAATTGTGGGCCACAGAAAGCCTAGTGTCTGTTTTTTTGTTTTTTGCTTTTTAAATTCTCCCTGAAAAAAATAAATAGTGGGAGATTAATATTGGCATTTGTGCTACAGTGCCAGTCCTGCGTGTGTGGCATCTGTCTCATTTTGTGCCACAGAAAACCGAGTGTGTAACATTGTGCCTGATTTTCCTTGCAGTCTCACCCACCTATAAAGGGATATCTAAATCCTACAGAAGTTTGAGTTCACCTTGTAAGTTGTTTTACAGTAACAAATACCGTTACTTTGGTTACGTTTTTAAAACAATGAAGAAGTCTGGTGGAAGAGGTCGTGGCCGTGGGCGTTCATTGCCAGCTGCTAATGATGGTAGTGGTGGTGGAGCATCAGGTGGTCGTGGGAAAAACAATATAGCACCTAAGTCTCGAGCTGTGGAGCCAGGTTCGTCGTCTGGCTACACAAGGCCTCGAACGCTCCCTTTTCTGGGGGTAGGAAAACCGCTTTTAAAGCCGGAGCAGCAAGAGCAAGTTTTGGCTTTCCTTGCTGACTCAGCCTCTAGCTCTTTTACCTCCTCTTCTGAAACTGGTAAATGTAAAAGCAGCGCGTCGTTAGTGGATGTTCACGCTCAGGGACAAGTCGCTCCATTGTCCTGTTCAGCAAAAACAACAACAGAGAAGGATGCGTCAGGCGACACAACAGGTTACTCCATGGAGCTCTTTACACATACCGTTCCTGGGTTAGAAAGTGAAACAGTTAACAGGCCATGCCCAATACAAGTTGAATCGGACATGGAGTGCACAGCCACAGCCAGATTACTATGCTGTTCCTTTGACTCAGACCACAACATTGCCCTCGCAGTGTACTGATCCAGAATCAGACCCTGATGAGACTATGGTGCCCCGTCACGAACGCTATACCACCGGCTTACACGGTAACACAGACGTAGTTGCACACGAGATAGAAGAGGAGGTCATAGATGACCCAGTTGTTGACCCCGATTGGCAGCCATTGGGGGCATAGGGCGCAGGTGGCAGTAGTTCTGAAGCGGAGGAGGAGGGGCCGCAGCAGGCATCAACATCGCAACAGGTTCCATCTGCCGGGCCCGTATCTGGCCCAAAACGCGTGGCAAAGCCAAAACCAGTTGGAGGACAGCGTGGCCATCCGGTTAAAGAAGTTCAGTCTGCAATGCCTGAAAAGGTATCCGATGCTAGAAAGAGTGCAGTCTGGCATTTTTTTAAACAACATCCAATTGATCAGCGCAAAGTCATCTGTCAAAAATGTTCAACTACCTTAAGCAGAGGTCAGAATCTGAAAAGTCTAAATACAAGTTGCATGCATAGACATTTAACCACCATGCATTTGCAAGCCTGGACTAACTACCAAACATCCCTTAAGGTTGTAGCACCCTCGGCCAATGAAGCTAGTCAGCAACGCTACATTCCTTCCATCACTGTAAGGCCACCATTTTCCGCACCACCTGCAGTATCTGTGCAGGTTTCGTTGCCAGGCCAAAGCAGTCAGGGTCAGGGAATCACCAGTTTCGTAGTAGGAAACACTGCATCTAGGGCACCGGCAAGAATACCGTCTCCAACCGTCTCTCAGTCTGCCATGTCCACCGGCACCCCCGCTTGTTCCACGATATCCAGCTCCCCAGTCCAGATCACCCTACATGAGACTCTCGTTAGAAAAAGGAAGTACACATCCTCGCATCCGCATACACAGGGTTTTAACGCCCACATAGCTAGACTAATCTCGTTAGAGATGATGCCCTACCGGTTAGTTGAAAGTGACGCTTTCAAAGCCCTGATGGACTACACTGAACCACGCTATGAGCTACCCAGTCGACACTTCTTTTCGAGAAAAGCCATCCCAGCCCTCCAACAGCATGTTAAAGAGCGCATCGTCCATGCACTCAGGCAATCTGTGAGTACAAAGGTGCACCTGACAACAGATGCATGGACCAGTAGGCATGGCCAGGGGCATTACGTGTCCATCACGGCACACTGGGTGAATGTGGTGGATGCAGGGTCCACAGGGGACAGCAATATTGGGACAGTTCTGCCTAGCCCACGGTCTAGGAAACAGTTGGCTGTAGGCGTTCGCCCCCCCTCCTTCTCGTCCTCCTGCAGAAGCGAGAGCTCGTCCACAGACCGCAGTGGCACAACCACTCCATCCGCAGCTGCCACTGTTGCACACCAGGTGTCCCATTATAGGGCAGCTACTGGCAAGCGTCAGCAGGCTGTTTTGGCTATGAAGTGTTTGGGCAACAACAGACACACCGCGGAAGTTCTGTCCGAGTTCTTGCAGAAAGAAACGCAGTCGTGGCTGGGCACTGTAGATCTTGAGGCAGGCAACGTAGTGAGTGATAACGGAAGGAATTTCATGGCTGCCATCGCCCTTTCCCAACTGAAACACATTCCTTGCCTGGCTCACACCTTAAACCTGGTGGTGCAGTGCTTCCTGAAAAGTTATCCGGGGTTATCCGACCTGCTCCTCAAAGTGCGCGGACTTTGCTCGCATATCCGCCGTTTGCCCGTACACTCCAGCCGTATGCAGACCTATCAGCGTTCTTTGAACCTTCCCCAGCATCGTCTAATCATCGACGTTGCAACAAGGTGGAACTCAACACTGCACATGCTTCAGAGACTGTGCGAACAGAGGCGGGCAGTTATGTATTTGTGGGAGGATACACATACACGAGCAGGCAGTAGGATGGCAGACATGGAGTTGTCAGGTGTGCAGTGGTCGAAGGTACAAGACATGTGTCAAGTCCTTCAGTGTTTTGAGGAATGCACACAGCTGGTAAGTGCAGACAACGCCATAATAAGCATGAGCATCCCCCTAATGCGTCTGCTGATGCAATGTTTGATGCACATAAAGGAGCAGGCGTCTGCAGCAGAGGAAAAGGAAAGCCTTGATGACAGTCAGCCATTGTCTGGTCAGGGCAGTGTACAGGACGAGGTAGCGGACGAAGAGGAGGAGGAGGACGAGGAGGATGATGGGGATGAGTATTTTTTTAATGAGCTTCTCCGGGGCCACTGGAAATTGGTGGCGTGGCAAGGCCGGGTTCTGGTTTTTTGAGGGACACAAGTGATGTAGATTTGCCTGAAACTGCCCCTCAACCCAGCACAACCGCAGATTTGACAACTGGAACTTTGGCCCACATGGTGGATTATGCCTTACGTATCCTCAAAAGGGACACACGCATTACTAAAATGATGACTGATGACGATTACTGGTTGGCCTGCCTCCTTGATCCTCGCTATAAAGGCAAATTGCAAAATATTATGCCACATGAGAACTTAGAACTAATATTAGCAACCAAACAATCAACTCTTGTTGACCGTTTGATTCAGGCATTCCCAGCACACAGCGCCGGTAATCGTTCTCACACGAGCTGCAGGGGGCAGCAGACCAGAGGTGTTAGAGGTGCACAAATTAGAAGTGGCGTTGGACAGAGGGGTTTTCTGACCAGGTTGTGGAGTGATTTTGCTATGACCGCAGACAGGACAGGTACTGCAGCATCAATTCAAAGTGACAGGAGATATTTGTCCAGTATGGTTACTAACTATTTTTCATCCCTTATCGATGTTCTCCCTCAACCGTCATTCCCATTTGATTACTGGGCATCCAAATTAGACACCTGGCCAGAATTGGCAGAATATGCATTTCAGGAGCTTGCTTGCCCGGCAGCTAGTGTCCTATCAGAAAAAGTATTCAGTGCTGCTGGTTCAATATTAACTGAAAAAAGGACTCGTCTGGCTACCAAAATGTTGATGATATAACCTTCATTAAAATGAACCACTACTGGATTTCGAATTATTTTGCCCCACCTTTCCCGGCTGACACCTAGCTTTCCAATGAAAAGGTCTTGCTTCTGGACTGCTCTGACTGAGTTTTCCAATCTCGTAATTTGCAGCAGCTGTTTGTCCAGCATACGACATGTTTACACCACCCTAAATGGCCAAACTCCCCCCACGGGGCCGTGGTCTCGCCAAGCACCCGTGAGAGTGCCGTTTGTCTGAAGAGGTGGGTGTGCACGCTTTTGGTCGACGGCACTGCCACTGGGTCCCTCATAGTACAATAAAGTGTCTCTGGCGGTGGTGGTTCGCACCCAACGTCAGACACACCGTTGTAACATGAGGGGCCCTGGGCCTGTACCGCCGGCAACAAGACAGTTTCCCCCCCACCAGATCAAACAGTGCTCTACGATTTGCAAAATTATCTCTCACAGCTCCAGCAATGTTTAGTCTATGCGCTGAGATCCTTTAATGCCTGGCACTGACAATACCAATGTGTTGACATGTATGAGGCTACTTAAAATAGTCAGGGGCAGTGTCCTAAAATTACACCAGTAAATACTTTGCGCCAAATTACTAGGTCAGAAACACAGCAGAGGAGCCCACCCCTGTACCTAAGTATGCCACCCTTTTGTTTTTTGGTTTTGTTGTATTGCGAGACATTAACATCTATTTATTTTTTGGGAGTACTGTCAGACACTCATTACAATCGGCCTCCGCTGACAACACCAATGCTGCCTGTGTACCCCTGCAAGATAATTCCAAGTGCATAGAGCCTACTTTTGTTATGTTAGGCCTACTAAGCCTGTCTGCGGTCCCTCCTTCCAATAGTCCTCCACTGACCAGACCAATGCAGCCCGTGTACCCCTGGAACCTATTTGAAAGTACCTACAGCCAACGTTTGTTATGTTAGGCCTAATAAGCCTGTCTGCGGTCCCTCCTTCCAATAGTCCTCCACTGACCACACCACTGCTGCCCGTGTACCCCTGGAAGCTATTTTAAAGTGCCTACAGTCAACTTTTGTTATGTTAGGCCTACTAAGCCTGTCTGCGGTCCCTCCTTCCAATAGTCTTCACTGACCAGACCACTGCTGCCCGTGTACCCCTGGAACCTATTTGAAAGTACCCATAGCCAACGTTTGTTATGTTAGGCCTACTAAGCCTGTCTGCGGTCCCTCCTTCCAATAAACCTCCACCGACCACACGAATGCTGCCTGTGTACCCCTGGAATCTATTTTAAAGTGCCTACAGCCAACTTTTGTTATGTTAGGCCTACTAAGCCTGTCTGCGGTCCCTCCTTCCAATAGTTCTCCACTTACCACACCACTGCTGCCCGTGTACCCCTGGAACCTATTTGAAAGTGCCTACAGCCTACTTTTGTTATGTTAGGCCTACTAAGCCTGTCTGCAGTCCCTTCTTCCAATAGTCCTTCACTGACCAGACCACTGCTGCCCGTGTACCCCTGGAACCTATTTTTAAGGGCCTACAGCCTACTTTTGTTATGTTAGGCCTACTAAGCCTGTCTGCGGTCCCTCCTTCCAATAGTCCTCCACTGACCAGACCACTGCTGCCCGTGTACCCCTGGAACCTATTTGAAAGTGCCTACAGCCTACTTTTGTTATGTTAGGCCTACTAAGCCTGTCTGCGGTCCCTCCTTCCAATAGTCCTCCACTGACCAGACCAATGCTGCCCGTGTACCCCTGGAACCTATTTGAAAGTACCTACAGCCAACTTTTGTTATGTTAGGCCTACTAAGCCTGTCTGCCGTCCCTCCTTCCAATAGTCCTCCACTTACCACACCACTGCTGCCCGTGTACCCCTGGAACCTATTTTAAAGTGCCTACAGCCAACTTTTGTTATGTTAGGCCTACTAAGCCTGTCTGCGGTCCCTCCTTCCAATAGTCCTTCACTGACCAGACCACTGCTGCCCGTGTACCCCTGGAACCTATTTTTAAGGGCCTACTGCCTACTTTTGTTATGTTAGGCCTACTAAGCCTGTCTGCGGTCCCTCCTTCCAATAGTCCTCCACTGACCACACCACTGCTGCCCGTGTACCCCTGGAAAATATTTTAAAGTGCCCACAGACAACTTTTGTTATGTTAGGCCTACTAAGCCTGTCTGCGGTCCCTCCTTCCAATAGTCCTCCACTGACCAGACCACTGCTGTCCGTGTACCCTTGGAACCTATTTGAAAGTGCCTACAGCCTACTTTTGTTATGTTAGGCCTATTAAGCCTGTCTGCAGTCCCTCCTTAATCCTCCACTGACCACACCACTGCTGCCTGTGTACCCCTGGAAGCTATTTTAAAGTGCCTACAGCCAATTTTTGTTATGTTAGGCCTACTAAGCCTGTCTGCGGTCCCTCCTTCCAATAGTCCTCCACTTACCACACCACTGCTGCCCGTGTACCCCTGGAACTTATTTTAAAGTGCCTACAGCCAACATTTGTTATGTTAGGCCTACTAAGCCTGTCTGCGGTCCCTCCTTCCAATAGTCCTTCACTGACCAGACCACTGCTGCCCGTGTACCCCTGGAACCTATTTTTAAGGGCCTACTGCCTACTTTTGTTATGTTAGGCCAACTAAGCCTGTCTGCGGTCCCTCCTTCCAATAGTCCTCCACTGACCACACCACTGCTGCCCGTGTACCCCTGGAAAATATTTTAAAGTGCCTACAGCCAACTTTTGTTATGTTAGGCCTACTAAGCCTGTCTGCAGTCCCTCCTTCCAATAGTCCTCCACTGACCACACCACTGCTGCCCGTGTACCCCTGGAAGCTATTTTAAAGTGCCTACAGCCAACTTTTGTTATGTTAGGCCTACTAAGCCTGTCTGCGGTCCCTCCTTCCAATAGTCCTCCACTGACAAGACCACTGCTGCCCGTGTGCCCCTGGAACCTATTTGAAAGTGCCCACAGCCTACTTTTGTTATGTTAGGCCTACTAAGCCTGTCTGCGGTCCCTCCTTCCAATAACCCTCCACTGACCACACCACAGCTGCCCGTGTACCCCTGGAAGCTATTTTAAAGTGCATACAGCCAATTTTTGTTATGTTAGGCCTACTAAGCCTGTCTGCGGTCCCTCCTTCCAATAATCCTCCACTGACCACACCACAGCTGCCTGTGTACCCCTGGAAGCTATTTTAAAGTGCATACAGCCAATTTTTGTTATGTTAGGCCTACTAAGCCTGTCTGCGGTCCCTCCTTCCAATAGTCCTCCACTTACCACACCACTGCTGCCCGTGTACCCCTGGAACCTATTTTAAAGTGCCTACAGCTAACTTTTGTTATGTTAGGCCTAATAAGCCTGTCTGCGGTCCCTCCTTTCAATAGTCCTTCACTGACCAGACCACTGCTGCCCGTTTACCCCTGGAACCTATTTGAAAGTACCTACAGCCAACTTTTGTTATGTTAGGCCTACTAAGCCTGTCTGCGGTCCCTCCTTCCAATAGTCCTCCACTGACCAGACCACTGCTGCCCGTGTGCCCCTGGAACCTATTTGAAAGTGCCTACAGCCTACTTTTGTTATGTTAGGCCTACTAAGCCTGTCTGCGATCCCTCCTTCCAATAGTCCTCCACTGACCAGACCAATGCTGCCCGTGTACCCCTGGAACCTATTTGAAAGTACCTACAGCCAACTTTTGTTATGTTAAGCCTACTAAGCCTGTCTGCGGTCCCTCCTTCCAATAATCCTCCACTGACCACACCACAGCTGCCTGTGTACCCCTGGAAGCTATTTTAAAGTGCATACAGCCAATTTTTGTTATGTTAGGCCTACTAAGCCTGTCTGCGGTCCCTCCTTCCAATAGTCCTCCACTGACCACACCACTGCTGCCCGTGTACCCCTGGAAAAATATTTTAAAGTGCCTACAGCCAACTTTTGTTATGTTAGGCCTACTAAGCCTGTCTGCAGTCCCTCCTTCCAATAGTCCTCCACTGACCACACCACTGCTGCCCGTGTACCCCTGGAAGCTATTTTAAAGTGCCTACAGCCAACTTTTGTTATGTTAGGCCTACTAAGCCTGTCTGCGGTCCCTCCTTCCAATAGTCCTCCACTGACAAGACCATTGCTGCCCGTGTGCCCCTGGAACCTATTTGAAAGTGCCTACAGCCTACTTTTGTTATGTTAGGCCTACTAAGCCTGTCTGCGGTCCCTCCTTCCAATAATCCTCCACTGACCACACCACAGCTGCCCGTGTACCCCTGGAAGCTATTTTAAAGTGCATACAGCCAATTTTTGTTATGTTAGGCCTACTAAGCCTGTCTGCGGTCCCTCCTTCCAATAATCCTCCACTGACCACACCACAGCTGCCTGTGTACCCCTGGAAGCTATTTTAAAGTGCATACAGCCAATTTTTGTTATGTTAGGCCTACTAAGCCTGTCTGCGGTCCCTCCTTCCAATAGTCCTCCACTTACCACACCACTGCTGCCCGTGTACCCCTGGAACCTATTTTAAAGTGCCTACAGCTAACTTTTGTTATGTTAGGCCTAATAAGCCTGTCTGCGGTCCCTCCTTTCAATAGTCCTTCACTGACCAGACCACTGCTGCCCGTTTACCCCTGGAACCTATTTGAAAGTACCTACAGCCAACTTTTGTTATGTTAGGCCTACTAAGCCTGTCTGCGGTCCCTCCTTTCAATAGTCCTTCACTGACCAGACCACTGCTGCCCGTTTACCCCTGGAACCTATTTGAAAGTACCTACAGCCAACTTTTGTTATGTTAGGCCTACTAAGCCTGTCTGCGGTCCCTCCTTCCAATAGTCCTCCACTGACCAGACCACTGCTGCCCGTGTGCCCCTGGAACCTATTTGAAAGTGCCTACAGCCTACTTTTGTTATGTTAGGCCTACTAAGCCTGTCTGCGATCCCTCCTTCCAATAGTCCTCCACTGACCAGACCAATGCTGCCCGTGTACCCCTGGAACCTATTTGAAAGTACCTACAGCCAACTTTTGTTATGTTAAGCCTACTAAGCCTGTCTGCGGTCCCTCCTTCCAATAATCCTCCACTGACCACACCACAGCTGCCTGTGTACCCCTGGAAGCTATTTTAAAGTGCATACAGCCAATTTTTGTTATGTTAGGCCTACTAAGCCTGTCTGCGGTCCCTCCTTCCAATAGTCCTCCACTGACCACACCACTGCTGCCCGTGTACCCCTGGAACCTATTTTAAAGTGCCTACAGCCAACTTTTGTTATGTTAGGCCTACTAAGCCTGTCTGCGGTCCGTCCTTCCAATAGTCCTTCACTGACCAGACCACTGCTGCCGTGTACCCCTGGAACCTATTTTTAAGGGCCTACAGCCTACTTTTGTTATGTTAGGCCTACTAAGCCTGTCTGCGGTCCCTCCTTCCAATAGTTCTCCACTGAACAGACCAATGCTGCCCATGTACCCCTGGAACCTATTTGAAAGTGCCTACAGCCTACTTTTGTTATGTTAGGCCTACTAAGCCTGTCTGCGGTCCCTCCTTCCAATGGTCTTCCACTGACCACACCACTGCTGCCCGTGTACCCCTGGAACCTATTTTTAAGGGCCTACAGCCTACTTTTGTTATGTTAGGCCTACTAAGCCTGTCTGCGGTCCCTCCTTCCAATAGTCCTCTACTGACCACACCACTGCTGCCCGTGTACCCCTGGAACCTATTTTAAAGTGCCCACAGACAACTTTTGTTATGTTAGACCTACTAAGCCTGTCTGCGGTCCCTCCTTCCAATAGTCCTCCACTGACCAGACCACTGCTGTCCGTGTACCCTTGGAACCTTTTTGAAAGTGCCTACAGCCTACTTTTGTTATGTTAGGCCTACTAAGCCTGTCTGCGGTCCCTCCTTCCAATAGTCCTCCACTGACCACACCGCTGCTGCCCGTGTACCCCTGGAAGCTATTTTAAAATGCCTACAGCCAACTTTTGTTATGTTAGGCCTACTAAGCCTGTCTGCGGTCCCTCCCTTCCAATAGTCCTCCACTGACCACACCACTGCTGCCAGTGTACCCCTGGAAGCTATTTTAAAGTGCCTACAGCCAACTTTTGTTATGTTAGGCCTACTAAGCCTGTCTGCGGTCCCTCCTTCGAATAGTCCTCCACTGACCACACCACTGCTGCCCGTGTACCCCTGGAACCTATTTTAAATTGCATAGAGCATCCTTTTTTTAATTGTAGGCATACTAAGTCTGTCTGCAGTCCATAATTGAACTTGTCCTCCACTGACCAGAGCAATGCTGCCTGTGTACCCCTGGAACCTTTTTTAAACTGCATTGAGCCAAATTTTTTGTTTAAGGCCTACTACGTGTGTCTGTCTGCGCCACTCAATACAGCTGTCCTCCTCTGAAAAAAGCTGAGCGTCAATAGTCTGGTTTTCAGCCTATAGGAATTTGAAAACTGCATTGGAGCTACTACTTCGGTAGGGCCTACTAACGGTGTCTGCCGCTCCAAGGTGTTCTCCAGGTTGCCTCTCCATAGCTTTGATCTTCTAGCTCTCGTTCAGTAGTTGTTGAAACAACACTGCATTAGGCCTACAAGTTGGGTCTGGGTTGTAGAGACAGTGTCTGCCGCTCCAAGGTGTTCTCCAGGTTGCCTCTCCATAGCTTCAATCTTCATGCTCGTGTTAAGTAGTTGAAACAACAGTGCATTAAACCTACAAGTTGGGTCTGGGTTGTAGAGACGGTGTCTGCCGCTCCAAGGTGTTCTCCAGGTTGCCACTTCATAGCTTCAATCTTCATGCTCGTGTTAAGTAGTTGTTGAAACAACAGTGCATTAGGCCTACAAGTTTGGTCTGGGTTGTAGAGACGGTGTCTGCCGCTCCAAGGTGTTCTCCAGGTTGCCTCTCCATAGATTTGATCTTCTAGCTCTCGTTCAGTAGTTGTTGAAACAACACTGCATTAGGCCTACAAGTTGGGTCTGGGTTGTAGAGACGGTGTCTGCCGCTCCAAGGTGTTCTCCAGGTTGCCTCTCCATAGCTTCAATCTTCATGCTCTTGTTAAGTAGTTGTTGAAACAACACTGCATTAGGCCTACAAGTTGGGTCTGGGTTGTAGAGACGGTGTCTGCCACTCCAAGGTGTTCTCCAGGTTGCCTCTCCATAGCTTCAATCTTCATGCTCATTTTAAGTAGTTGTTCAAACAACACTGCATTAGGCCTACAAGTTGGGTCTGGGTTGTAGAGACGGTGTTTGCCGCTCCAAGGTGTTCTCCAGGTTGCCTCTCCATAGCTTCAATCTTCATGCTCGTGTTAAGTAGTTGTTGAAACAACACTGCATTAGGCCTACAAGTTGGGTCTGGGTTGTAGAGACGGTGTCTGCCGCTCCAAGGTGTTCTCCAGGTTGCCTCTCCATAGCTTCAATCTTCATGCTCGTGTTAAGTAGTTGTTGAAACAACACTGCATTAGGCCTACAAGTTGGGTCTGGGTTGAAGAGACGGTGTCTACCGCTCCAAGGTGTTCTCCAGGTTGCCTATCCTGAGCTTCAATCTTCATGCTCGTGTTAAGCAGTTGTTGAAACAACACTGCATTAGGCCTACAAGTTGGGTCTGGGTTGTAGAGACGGTGTCTGCCGCTCCAAGGTGTTCTCCAGGCTGCCTCTCCATAGCTTCAATCTTCATGCTCGTGTTAAGTAGTTGTTGAAACAACACTGCATTAGGCCTACAAGTTGGGTCTGGGTTGTAGAGACGGTGTCTGCCACTCCAAGGTGTTCTCCAGGTTGCCTCTCCATAACTTCAATCTTCATGCTCGTGTTAAGTAGTTGTTGAAACAACACTGCATTAGGCCTACAAGTTGGGTCTGAGTTGTAGAGACGGTGTCTGCCGCTCCAAGGTGTTCTCCAGGTTGCCTCTCCATAGCTTCAATCTTCATGCTCGTGTTAAGTAGTTGTTGAAACAACACTGCATTAGACCTACAAGTTGGGTCTGGGTTATAGAGACGGTGTCTGCCGCTCCAAGGTGTTCTCCAGGTTACCTCTCTATAGCTTCAATCTTCATGCTCGTGTTAAGTAGTTGTTGAAACAACACTGCATTAGGCCTACAAGTTGGATCTGGGTTGTAGAGACGGTGTCTGCCGCTCCAAGGTGTTCTCCAGGTTGCCTTTCCTGAGCTTCTATCTTCAGGCTCTTGTTAAATAGTTGTTAAATGGAACAACTGCATTTGGCCTACTAGTTGGGTAGGGGCCTACTAACAGTGTCTGCCGCTCCTTGCTGTTCTCCTGGTTTCCTGTCCTGAAATTCCATTTTCAGGCTCTCGTTAAGTAGTTGTTAATGTTAGACTGCATTTGGCCTACTAGTTGGGTAGGGGCCTACTATCGGTGTCTGCCGCTTCTTGCTGTTCTCCTCCACTGAACAAAGCTGTGCCGCCTGTTTACTACGGTTGCCAATTTTGAACTGCATTTAGACTACTTACTGATTTGGGCCTATTCTCTGTGTCAGCCTCTCATTACAGTTGTCCTCCACTGAACAAAGCAATGCCCCCTGGTTAGTCCTGTTACCAATTTTGAACTGCATTTAGCCCACTTTATTCTTTGGGCCTATATCTGTGTTTTTTCTTCCTCATGCTGCCCATTGCCCTGCCAGTGATAGATGAGTCTGCTGGTAAATTGACCCATAATGCAACATTCCCCGTGCACGCTACACAGCAAGATTGTGACCCTGCTGAAAGTCAGGTTCCTCTTCCCACATACAACACCACCTTACAAGGGGACAAAGAGGAAGGTGCAGATGAAAGTGCAGGTTCCTTCATCAGGTGGGGGAGGAATACTCGTTGGCGACGTCACTGGCACAGGGCCCCTCATAGTACGCAAAAGTGTCGCTGCCGGTGGGAGGCGCCCCCACCGTGCAAACACACCGCCGTACTTTGAGGGGCCCTGTGCCAGTGCCAATGCCAACGAGTGGGCCCCCCTGCTTGCTCCGGATCACAGCACTTGCAAAGTTGAAATACTTACCTCTCCCTGCTCCACTGCCGTGACGTGGTCCAGATTTCCTGGGCCCACTAAATACTTGAACCAGCCCTACCCCCCACAACTTTAGCAAAATGACCCCCAATTTCCAATGTCTTACTATTATTATAAGGTAAATTAAGATTGACAAGCTTCAGTAACAAGAATGGATGTTTTTGCCATTAAAATGGCCACTGTACATGTTTTGACTTGACTTGCATTGGGTTTCGTGTTTCGGTCGATCCCCGACTTTTCACGATAATCGGCCGATTCTACTCGACTCGACTGTTGAGATAGTCGGGTTTCGCGAAACCCGACTCGACCCTAAAAAACTAAAAGTCGCTCAACCCTATATATATATATATATATATATATATATATATATATATAATTATTTACCTATACTATGTGTAGACATTTATTTTATTGCAACCTGTCAGTGTGATTTTACTGTAAGCACACAGGAATTGCCGGCTTTTCCATCTATCTATCTATCTATCTATCTATCTATCTCTCATATATATATATATATATATGTGTATATATATATATATATATATATATATATATATATATATATATATGTGTGTGTGTTTTGAACAATATTTCATTGTAAAACGATGTATAAATGTCAGAGAACTGCTGTATGTAAAAGCTCATGTTAAAATCGAATTGCACACGGATTGCATACGGATGTAATACGGATGTCATACGGATGTTGCGATAAAAAAATCGCATTGACTTCACATGACACTTGCATGTTTTGCCTCCGTTTTTTCGGTCCAGAAATCGGACCTTTTTTTCTCACATATGGGTATGAGCCCATAGGCTGATGTCTGAATTCCTGGCTGGATGTGGACACCTCTCTCAGTAAAGCCTGTATTTATGGGTAAGTAGGAACCTGCTTTAATTATAATCACCACATGTTGCAGGGCGGAGTGCTGGGTCAGTAAGCTAACATACAAATGACAAAAAACTGACTGGTACATCCAGACTAGTGTGAATAGGTGCATACCAGGAGGAGCTACCACCATATACAATATACAAAAAAGAGTGCACTCTATCTTTTATTATTCTGGTCAGTACGATTTCAGCAATACCCCATTTAAATAATGTTTTTATGTTTTGGGGCTTTTACACTATAAAAACTATGTTATGGAAAAAATAATTATTTTTACATCGCTTTATTCTGAGAGCTATAACTTTTTTAGTTTTTCACCGCTGGAGCTTTATGGCAGCTTGTTTTTTGCAGGAAAAGATGACATTTTCATCGGTACCATTTTTATTTACATTTGTCTTTTTTTATCGTGTTTTTATTACACTTTTTATTCGGCCATATTTTTGCCTCATTCTTTATTTTTTTTACGGTGTTCACTGAGAGGGTTAACTAGTGGGTCAGTTTTATAGAGCAGGTTGTTCCGGACATGGCAATAGCAAATATGTGTACTTTTTTTTTATTTTTTTTACATAAAATGAATTTATTGGATAAATATTTTTTCTTTTTTAAATTCTTTATTGAGGGATTTTTTTTTAATTTTTACATTTTAAAAACTTTATTTTTAATTTTTTTTACATTTTCCCAGGATGGGACATCACTGTATTGTGACAGATCGCTGATCTGATACTCTGCAATGCTTCAGCACTGTAGGGCATCAGAGCAGGTGAGGAGGCATGTCAGCTCTTGCTCTTAGCATGTGCTCTTAGGCTATATTCACACTTTGCGGATTTTGCTGCGGATCCGCAGCGGATTTGACCGCTGCGGATCTGCAGCAGTTTCCCATGAGTTTACAGTGCAATGTAAACCTATGGGAAACAAAAAACGCAGTGCACATGCTGCGGAAAAAACCGCGCGGAAACGCTGCGGATTACATTCCGCAGCATGTCACTTCTTTTCTGCGGATTTTCACCTGCACCAATAGAAAACTGCAGATGAAAATCCGCAGAAGAAAACGCAGTAAAAACCGCGATAAATCCGCAGTAAAAACCGCGACGGGTTTTCACTGCGGGTTTTGGAATTCTGCTGCGGAAAAATCCGCAGTGGAATCTGCAAAGTGTGAACATAGCCTAAGGCCAACTTCCCTGCAGGACCCTGAAGGACCCTGCGACCATCTTGAGGCCTGGGGCATCATGCAGACCATGGGAGCACATAGCATACTCCCTCTGCGATGCTCCTCGATATACTGTAGCTATCACTACTGACAGCGGTATCAGAGGGGTATCAGAGGTGTTAAATGTCTGCTATCGGTGCTAGCTCCAATCGTGAGCATTGAAGCAGGGTGTCAGCTCTCATATAAAGCTGACACCCATACCCGATCATGGCGGCTCTCAACGTAAGCCCACATGATCAAGGTGCCGTACCTACCGTATATATTTGAGTATAAGCCGAGATTTTCAGCCCATTTTTTTAGGCTGAAAGTGCCCCTCTCAGCTTATACTAGAGTCATTGTCCCAGGGGGTCGGCGGGGAAGGGGGATCGGCAGCTGTCTATCATACTCACTTGCTCCATGCACGTCTCTGCATGTCTCTGCTTCTCCGGCGCCCATAGCTCTTCCTTTATTCAGCTGTCACGTGGTGCCGCTCATTAAAGTAATGAATATGGATGTGACTCCACTCCCATAGGGGTGGAGCCACATATTCATTACTTTAATGAGCAGCACCAGTGACCGCTGAACACAGGAACAAGCTGCCGGCGCTGACGCATCGGAGAAGCAGGGACTGCGCCGGGAGTGTGAGTATAACAGGGGAGGTGAGCCATGCGATATTCACCTGCCCCGTTCCACCGCCATGCGCTGCTCCATGTTCCACATCATCTGGCTGTGAAGTTCAGGTCAGAGAGCGCGCTGATGTGTTTAGTGTGAACAGTAACTGCAGAGAGACGGAAGAAAGAGCGGCGGGCAGCAGTGGAACTGGGACAGGTGAGTATCGCAAGTGCCGGTGTCCCCACCTGCTCAGGACAAGAGGTGAGTATGTCTTTTTTTTTTATCGCAGCAGCAGCTGCTGTTTCTATGGAGCATCTTATGGGGCCATAATCAACCTTTATGCAGCATTATATGGGGCAAATGTTTCTATGGAGCATCTTATGGGGCCATAATCAACCTTAATGCAGCATTATATGGGGCAAATGTGTCTACGGAGCATCTTATGGGGCCATAATCAGCCTTAAAGGGACACTGTCACCTGAATTTGGAGGGAACAATCTTCATCCATGGAGGCGGGGTTTTTGGGTGTTTGATTCACCCTTTCCTTACCAGCTGGCTGCATGCTGGCTGCAATATAGGATTGAAGTTCATTCTCTGTCCTCCATAGTACACGCCTGCGCAAGGCAGGATTGCCTTGTGCAGGCATGTACTACAGAGGACAGAGAATGAACTTCAATCCAATATTGCAGCCAGCATGCAGCCAGCGGGTAAGGAAAGGGTGAATCAAACACCCAAAAACCCCGCCTCCATGGCTGAAGATTGTTCCCTCCAAATTCAGGTGACAGTCTCCCTTTAATACAGCATTACATGGGACAAATATTTCTATGGAGCATCTTACGGGGCCATAATCAACCTTAACGCAGCATTATATGGGGCAAATGTTTCTATGGAGCGTTTCTATGGAGCATCTTATGGGGCCATAATCAACCTTTATGCAGCATCATATGGGGCACATTTTCTATGGAGCATCTTATGGGGCCATAATCAACCTTAATGCAACATTATATGGGGCAAATGTTTCTATGGAGCATCTTATGGGGCCATAATCAACGTTTGCGTAGCATTATATGGGGCACATTTTCTATGGAGCATCTTATGGGGCCATAAGCAACCTTTATGCAGCATTGTATGGGGTGAATAGGTTCTATGGAGCATCTTATGGGGCCATAATCAACCTTTTTGCAGCATTATATAGGACATATTTTTGTATGAAACATCTTATGGGGCCCATCATAACCTTTATGGAGCATTGTATGGGGCATATTTTATTACGAAGCATCTTATGGGGCCCATCATTAACTTTCTGGAGCATTAAATGCGGTTCCTGACTCAATATGGATATTCAAAAACACTTAACCTACTGTTGTCTCAATTAATTTTACTTTTATTGGTATCTATTTTTATTTTTGAAATTTACCAGTAGCTGCTGCATTTCCCACCCTAGGCTTATACTTGAGTCATTAAGTTTTCCCAGTTTTTTTGGCAAAATTATGGGTTTTGGCTTATACTGGGGTCGGCTTATACTCGAGTATATATGGTATATGGTGGTTTGCGACAACGCAGCTCCCGTGGTGCCATATATGTACGGCGCATCTCAGAAAGGGGTTAAAAGCAAATTGGCTTCAGTTCATGTCATTTTTATATTTCTCAATGTTGCTAGCAAATCTGTGCAGATAATTAATTTAGTTATCCAAAATACATCTAATAAATCACAGTAACCACTCTAATATAAACATATAGCTAACAAAATACTGTGTATCATAGTTTTTGACTTGCTGAATTCAGTATGTCTTTCACATTTAGTTGTAGTTGTATTCAGTAGAATGTATTGCTATCTCAATGAAACATATGTAACATTTACTATATTCTGATTGCAAAAGAATTCTAGGAAATAGGTGGCACTAGAGTTAAAGTCTTCTTCCTCTCTGAAGAAGCAATTTGCATTATTGAGTAACCATCTAGTCGTTTTGTGAAAATACATTGAAACGAGAAGCTAACTTCTCTTCTGCTTGCTACCTTATAACACATATGGAGAAGACTGGTGTGTTAAGACTTCTAAAAGGATTGTTTGGTTCTAAGACCAAACAATATGATACATTTTATAACGGTCAATTCAATTACAGAAGATCCTCAAAACGGTCCAACCAGACACCTTGTGAAAGCCTCATCTACAGAAGACATGGTCCTTGGAAGGAAGTTTTAAAGTAAGCAATTCAATGATCATGTGTTTTGACTTTTGAGGAGATGATGCCACATTTGATTATTTTTTATAGCATAGTGATATTTGAGCTGAACATTTTTTGACAATCAAACACACTTTCTTTTGCACAGTAGATTAGTTGTATTAAAGGACTCATCCAGTCGTAAGCTACAACTCTGCAGTCACTCTCTGTGACTTGTGCAGAGTTGTGAATCCTCACATTGCGCCCGACACACTGCAATAATTCTTTGTTGCCGGTGTCGGGAATGTCAGATGAGGAAATGCAAGAATGTGATTTGAATACATGTAGTAGGATGAATAGGTGGGCATAGCCTAACTCAATGCAAGTGCATTGGAAGAGGTTGGAAACAGTCTATTCTGAATGACCGCCTACTCCCATTGACGGTACCCTGCAGAATCCTCACAGCTCGCAGTGCACCCACTGTGAGGATTCCCAAGTCTGCAGTCAAAAAGAGTAACTGCAGACTTGTAGTTTAAGATCAGCCAACCCCTTATCAGCCTCTTTTTGATATAGACAAACCACTTTGGGTGACATAATGCGATTTAACACATACTCGTGTCTTAAAGTCTTAGGGTAAATCAGAATAGTTTATAGCTGGCTTTCACATTCACCTCCAAAGCAGCAAGCAGCTTTTATCACATCCATATTATGATGATGTCACAATTCCTCTTATCTGGATGCAGTGAATTAAAGTTCTGCAGTCCAATTTAAGAATGGGGTATGCTAAGCTGCCAGTATGTTGACGGACAGCTCAGCCGCCCAATCGGATGTTAGGGCGTGCTGAGCTGTAAGTGTTTGGAGGTCACCAGTGTGTGCCAGGGCTCCATCAAAGTGTCTTGTCCAGAGGAATTACCTGGCTATTTAACCAGCTCTCTGCCTTTGATTACGGCCAATTGTAGCTTTGCTCCTTGTCTGGTAGTCTGATCTTTGCTGCTCGACTTAGGATTTGTCTTGACCATCTGTTTGCCAAGAACTTTTGTTATGATCTGCTGCCTTCTTGGAATATTGACCGTCAAATATTTCATGACTACACCTTCATCCCATCTGTCAGTCTATGACGTACTCTTTTGGCTATTGACCTCGCACCCCTTGACTGTCCAGTCTCATGGCTTATATACAGTAAATATACAGTAGTAATAATTAGTAACACCCTACATGCGGTTTGTCTATTTTCTGCATCCATGAATCATTTTTTGCATACATGCTGTGGACAAAAAAATAATGAATATTTATTTATCAACAAATTTTGTTTTCAATGGATTAGACAAAATAAATGTCTGCAAAGGTACATAAATGCTTTAAATCAACAAATTCAGACATATCTAATAAGGAATTTCAGGCACAAAATCTGTTGTTCAGCAAGTTATCTGTTGACCAGCGTGCATTCGTGTCTCCTTACAGACCACTGTTTGCTTGCAATGCATTCCCTAATGATGATAAGTTGTGTTGCTCTTCTGCAGTAATTAGACATTTATCCTTCAGAAAAGCTGTTGCTCTGGAATTAGCCGACCTTTTTTCCCATTAACTAAATAATTAGAATGCTTTTGATTTTATTTCAGTAAAGCTTGAAAACAAATAATTAAAGTGAATGATACTGAGTATCATTGCTGCTTAGTTTGTGGAAATACAATTATTTTATTCCTTCTCCTGATTACTGATGTTGACATTAATTACCAATGAATAAAGCTATTTGAAAATTCCCTTTTTTATTTCATTACACAGTATGGTCAAATTAGTTGTGGAAAAGAACCCCACAATTTTAGCAACGATTTGGCTATTTATCAAATAAATTCGTTAACTGTTATAGCATGCACAGTTTTGGCTGTAGGCAATAAATAAACAGCATTAAGCAGCAAAAAAGGCAACTCAGCAAGTGTGAGTTACAGGAAACTGGGCAGAAACCGTTACCCCCAAAACCATTAAAATGATTGTGTTGTCTTGTAAAAATTACGCTAGTTGATCTATTAATGCTGCCAAACAACTTAGAGCATCACAGCCTCATGCTAACTTTTCATACCTAGCAGTACCCTGTTGCTAACGTGATTCAGCACACCATATCTCACCTTGTCATTTAGTGGTGTGAAAATAAGCTTTGTGCAGAGCTCATACAGAGTAAAAAAAACAACTTTTGGCAGTTACATTCGTGATACAGCACGCTTTATCCCACCTTGTCATTTAGTGGAGGTGAAATTGTCCTGTAATTTGACCTGTTGCACAGTGAAAAAAAAAATTTGGCAATTGCTAACATGATGCAGCATGCCATAACTCACCTTGTTATTTAGTGGTGGTGAAATTATTCTGTGTTTAGAGCTTTTACACAGTAAATAAAAATATTTTTTGCAGTTGCTAATAGGATTCCGCATGCCATATCTCATCCTGTCATTTAGTGATGGTGAAATGTATCTTTCAGTAAAGCTGTTGCACAGCAAAAAAAATGTTAATGTAGCTTATCATGATACAGCCCACCGTATCCCACTGTTAGGGTTGGCGGAACGCACCAAGTAAATATAATTAATTAATTAATAATTTTATTTATATAGCGCCAACATATTCCGCAGCACTTTACAAATTATAGAGGGGACTTGTACAGACAATAGACATTACAGCATAACAGAAATCACAGTTCAAATTAGATACCAAGAGGAATGAGGGCCCTGCTCGCAAGCTTACAAACTATGAGGAAAAGGGGAGACACGAGAGGTGGATGGTAACAATTGCTTTAGTTATTCGGACCAGCCATAGTGTAAGGCTCGGGTGTTCATGTAAAGCTGCATGAACCAGTTAACTGCCTAAGTATGTAGCAGTACAGACACAGAGGGCTATTAACTGCATAAAGTGTATGAGAACATGATACGAGGAACTTTTTTTTATTTTTTTTATATGATAGGCCACACAGGGATCATTAGGTTATTGTGTTGAGGCGGTAGGCCAATCTGAACAAATGAGTTTTTAGGGCACGCTTAAAACTGTGTGGATTGGGGATTAATCATATTAACCTAGGTAGTGCATTCCAAAGAATTGGAGCAGCACGTGTAAAGTCTTGGAGACGGGAATGGGAGGTTCTGATTATTGAGGATGCTAACCTGAGGTCATCAGCGGAGTGGAGCGCACGGGTAGGGTGGTAGACTGAGACCAGAGAGGAGATGTAGGGTGGTGCTGAGCCATGGAGTGCTTTGTGGATGAGGGTAGTAGTTTTGTACTGGATTCTGGAGTGGATGGGTAGCCAGTGTAATGACTGGCACAAGGTAGAGGCATCGGTGTAACGGTTGGTGAGGAATATGATCCTGGCTGCAGCATTCAGGACAGATTGGAGTGGGGAGAGTTTGGTAAGAGGGAGGCCGATTAGTAGAGAGTTACAATAGTCCAGACGAGAATGAATAAGTGAGGCAGTAAGAGTTTTTGCAGAGTCAGAAGTAAGAAAAGGGCAAATTCTAGAAATGTATTTGAGGGGCAGATAAGAAGAGCGAGCCAGTGATCGGCTGTGGGGGCGAATGAAAGCTCAGAATCAAGGATGACCCCAAGGCAGCGGGCATGTTGCTTTGGAGTAATGGTGGAACCACACACGGAGATGGCAATGTCAGGCAAAGGTAGGTTAGTAGAGGGAGAAAACATGAGGAGTTCAGTTTTTGGCAGGTTCAGTTTCAGATAGAGGGAGGACATGATGTTAGAAACAGCGGTAAGACAATCACTGGTGTTTTCTAAAAAGTTCGGCGTAATAACAGGAGAAGAGGTGTATAATTGGGTGTCGTCAGCATAGAGATGGTACTGGAAACCAAATCTACTGATTGTTTGTCCAATAGGGGCAGTATACAAAGAGAAGAGGAGGGGGCCTAGGACTGATCCTTGAGGAACCCCAACAGTAAGGGGAAGGTGAGAGGAGGAGGAACCAGCAAAACATACAGTGAAGGATCGGTCAGAGAGATAGGAGGAGAACCAGGAGAGAACAGTGTCCTTGAGGCCGATGGAGCGGAGCATATTGAGGAGGAGCTGATGATCCACAGTATCGAATGTTGCGGAGAGATCCAAGAGAATTAGCATGGAGTAGTGACCATTACATTTAGCTGTTAGTTGGTCATTAGAGACTTTAGTGAGGGCAGTTTCAGTAGAGTGTAAAGAGCGGAAACCAGATTGAAGAGGGTCTAGAAGAGAGTTATCTGAGAGATAGCGGGTAAGACGGGAGTGGACCAGGTGTTCGAGGAGTTTAGAGATGAAGGGAAGATTAGAGACAGGTCTATAGTTAGCGGCACAGTTTTGGTCGAGGGATGGTTTTTTAAGTAAAGGATGTATGATGGCATGCTTAAATGAGGAGGGAAAAATACCGGACATGAGAGAAAGGTTGAATATTTTTGTTAGGTGAGAGGTGACAGCTGGGGAAAGGCACTGGAGGAGATGTGACAGAATGGGGTCACTGGTGCAAGTGGATGGGCGAGAAGATGCAAGGAGCCTGATTACTTCTTCTTCTGTAATTGGTTCAAAGTCAGAGAGTGAACCAGATGCAGTGGGGGAGGGAGGACAGTGCATGGTATGAAGAGATTGGGAGATGATTTCTTGTCGAATGTGGTCAATTTTTTCTTTGAAGTAATTGGCCAGATCGTCAGCGCGGAGATCTGTGGTTGGGGCCTGCACTCTTGGGTTGAGTAGGGACTGGAAAGTGTCAAAGAGATGTTTAGGTTTATTTGACAGTGAGGTGATGAGGGTGTTGAAATAGGTTTGTTTGGAGAGGTGAAGGGCAGAGTTGTATCTTTTTAGCATGAATTTATAATGGTTGAATGGATGATATAATGATATGAAAAACACCAAAAAAGGACACATTCAAGAAAAAACACACCAAGAACAGGCAAAGATGCTTACCTGTCTAAATAGGCCTCAATACAAATGCACAAGCAGGGTGCAGCGGACCCAAACAAAATAGCAAATGCACAGGTGCAATACCTAATGAAACAGCCAGCCTTCAATAAGGGTTTGGCCGTGTGGTACACCAATGCACTAAGATAAAATACTCTGTATGTGGCGTGTTCACACAAGGAATACAAAGCATCTGGCTACAGCCTATTAATAACGCCCTATGGCGGGCTGCCCAGTGCTAAAATGCATCCCGTGTGAACAGAGGCCACAATGTACAGAACAATTTGGGCCCGGCTGCACCCTGCAAAAAATATACGTGATAGTAAAGGTGTGTTCGCAGCCCAGGGTCCACCGTGCAGGAGTGGAACCTGCTGCTAGTTAATGGCGGCACTATATGGTGGTACTAAGCCAGAATAGACATGGGTTCCATCACCCGATCTGTATAGGAGCAAACTCTATTGCTTCACAGACTCACAAGGAATAAAGGTAACGCTGTGCCCTGTTAGCAGTCACAGGGTGCAGCAAATGGAAACTAGTGGGATCCCTGCAATTCACCCCCACTATGCTGGTGATTGATCCTGCTCTGACCCTCAGTGGCTTTTGAGCCCGTGCCTGAGGATGCCCTGAGTGAGATGCTGGGATCAAGCGGGAGTTCCCTACACTACACTGACGGATTGTCAGAAGAAACTGGAGATAGCCGCACAGAGTGCACACAGCACCGCACTGGCGGTCACTGCTGGTTAGATGCTGTATAGATTGTGCCTGGTGCTGGATGGCCCTGGTGACCAAGGCATCCTTCACATGGTCAGCCAGTCCCTTCCAGAACACTGGAATAAAGACTTTATCTGGCCACTCCAGCTCAGATGCCAAAGTCCGGAAGTGGACGGCGAATTGACTGACCATGGATGAGCCCAGTGTCAATGCCAGCAGTTTGAGCGCCATATCATGGGTGACACGAGGTCCCATAAAGACCTCTTTCAGAGAGTCCAGGAAGCGAGGAGCACTCTGCACCACATGATCATCGCGCTCCCACAGCGGCGTTGCCCACTCCAACTTCCTGTTCGACAAAAGGGATATAATAAATCCCACTTTAGCCCGTTGGGAAAACATGCAGCCAGGAGCTCTAGATGTATGGCACACTGGCTCACGAATCCCCGACACAGCTTACTATCACCAGCAAACTTGTCTGGTAAAGGGAAACGGGATAATGTCGGAGCACGGGTGGCAGTAAACAAACTGGCTGCAGCTATGCTAGCAGCCTGAACAGTTACTGCAGTGACCTCCACGGCCGAGGTTGTGCGTTCAAGGGCCGCTAACCTACTTTCCAGCTGCTGGATGTACAGTTGTAGACAATGATCGTCCGCCATTACTAGCCAGACCCTGGCGCTAGTTTACTGTTAGGGCTGGCGAAACGCACAGAGTAAATATAATGATAGTTAAGGTGCGTTCGCAGCCCGGGGTCCACCGTGTAGGAGTGAAACCTGCTTCTAGTTAATGGCGGCACTATATGGTGGTTCAATGCCAGAATAGACATGGTTTCCGTCACCTGAACTGTATATGAGCAAACTAAGTTGCTTCACAGTGTTGCAAGGAATAAAGGTAACGCTGTTCCCTGTTAGCAGTCACAGGGTGCCGCAAATGGAATCTAGTGGGATCCCTGCAATTCACCCCCACTATGTTGGAGATTGATCCCACTCTGACCCTCGGTGGCTTTTGAGCCCGCGCCTGAGGATGCCCTGAGTCAGATGCTGGGATCAAGTGGGAGTTCCCACCCTACACTGATGGATTGTCAGAAGAAACTGGAGATAGCCGCACAGAGTGCATACAGCACCGCACTGGCGGTCACTGCTGGCTAGATGCTGTATAGATTGTGCCTGGTGCTGGATGGCACTATCTGGCGCTAGACAGCTCCAACATTTGTAAACATTCATCAACTCTAGGGATGGGAATGATTCAGAGCTTTCACCAGAACAGGCATACATCCACACACACACAATTACTGATTTAGTGGCCATGCGAACCATTTATAGCTGCAGCTCTCCAGGACCTTCCTAGTGGACCAATAGGAGCTGCTACAGGGCCTGAGCGTGTGACCCCCGATCTCCAATGAGAGGTCTTCCCTTGGGCATGCTCAGAAGGAGAAAAGCAGGACTTAGTCCCAGGAGCGCCTGCTCGCCGCTGAACAGTATTGGTTATAATGGCTGAACCTGGAAGGGCAGCAGTAACCAAGTGCACAGTATCTGTCCGAGCAAGGCGATGGGACCGACATCTCTGCTGAGCAGGCTCCACTGCTGCCAGAGGAGAATTTGAGACTGCAGCGGAGGTGGTTCGAGATTCCCCCTGTGCAGCGGCGGGAACTCGACACCTAACATCTACCTTGTCATTAAGTGGCAGTGAATTTGTTCTGCGATTTGACCTGTTGGACAGTGAAAAAAAATTTTTGGCAATTGCTAACATGATTTAGCACATCATATCTCACCTTGTCATTTAGTGGCACTGAAATTGTTCTGTGTTCAGAGCTGTTGCACAGTAAATAGTAAATATATATTTTGCAGTTTCTAATTTGATTCGGTATGCCATATCTCACCATGTCATTTAGTGGTGGTGAAATTGTTCTGTGATTTGACCTGTTGCACAGTGAGAAAAAATTATTTGGCAGTTGCTCACGTCACTCAGCACGCCACAACTCACCCTGTCATTTAGTGGTGGTGAAATTCCTCTTTTCGTGCAACTGTTGCACAGTAAAAATAAATTATGTAACTAAACATGATACAGCCCACCTCATCCCACCTTGTCATTCAGTGGCAGTAACATTTTTCTGTGTGCAGAACTGTTGCACAGTAAAAAAAAAAATTGCACTTGCTAACGTGATACAGCATGCCATATCTCACCTTGTCATTTAGTGGTGGTGAAATTGTCCTGTGATTTGAGCTGTTGCACAGTAAAAAATAAAAAAATTTTGCCAGCTGATAATGTGATTCAGCATGCCATATCTTGTCATTTAGTGGTGGTGAAATTTAGCTGTGTGCAGAGCTCAAGCAGAGTAAAAGAAAAACTTTTTTTCTGTGACAAAAGTCATACAGCAGGCTAGATCTGAGTTTGAAATTGTTTTCAGCATATATTATATTGCATACAGTCCTCATCCACAGTAAAAAAAAATACTTTCTTTTGTTAGTAACGGTATACAGCAGGCTAAGTATCAGTTTGAAATTTCTGCCACTCATGAGCAATAGACAATAACAGAAGCATCTCACCTGGGTGTTGATTTCAGATGAAAATAAATTTTGCATTTCATTTGGAAATCAACATCCCAGAGTCTGGGGGAAGAGTGGAGAGGCACACAATCCAAGCTGCTTGAGGTGTAGTGTGAAGTTTCCACAATCAGTGATGGTTTGGGGAGCCATGTCATCTGCAGGTGTAGGTCCGTTGTGTTTTATCAAGACCAAAGTCAGCGCAGCCATGTACCAGGAAATTTTAGAGCACTTCATGCTTCCCTCTGCCGACAAGCTTTTTGGAGATGGAAATTTCATTCTCCAGCAGGACTTGGCACCTGTCCACACTGCCAAGAGTATCAATACCTGTTTTAAAAACAACAGTATCACTGTGCTTGATTGGCCAGCAAACTTGCCTGACCTTAACCCCATAGAGAATCAATGGGGTATTGTCAAAAGGAAGATGAGAGACACCAGACCCAACAAGTCAGACGAGCTGAAAGCTGCTATTAAATCAACCTGGGCTTCCATAACACCAACCAGTGCCACAGGCTGATCACCTCCATGCCACACCACATTGATGCAGTAATTGATGCAAAAGGATCGAATATTGAGTGCATTTACTGAACATACATTTCAGTAGGCCAGCATTTCAGATTTTCAGTTCATGTTTCAAGCTGGTGTTTATAAAGTATTCTAATTTACTGAAATAATGACTTTTGGGTTTTCATTGGCTGTAAACCATAATCATCATAATCATCAACATTAACAGAAATAAACACTTGAAATAGATTACCTGTTTGTCATGACTCTATATACGGTAATATGTGAGATTCACCTTTTGCTTTGGAGAACTGAAATAATATAAATAAAAAAAAATAAAATATGTGGGCAGATCATTGATATAGACATTCTGCTTCAATCATTTTTACATAATATCCCTGATTTTACTTTTTTATTGTTGCTTTTGCAGCTCCACAGTTGTTTTATGTCATTAATCTTTTAATTTTCTATGCTAATGATTATTTTACTGGTCCTAGTTTTTTTTTTTTTTGTTCCAATAATTTTTATTAGACTTTTACCTTTAACTGGAAAGGAAAAAAAAAAAAGGAAAGGAAGGGGAGGGAGGGGAGGGAATAAAATAAGGAAAGAAAATAAACCCCTAACGGTAGGGGGAAAAGAGCAAGTTTACATACATGTATAAATTCACATATTTGCGGTAACATTTTAGGCAATATGCTTATATTAATAAACAAAATGTAGTAATCTGGTGCTCAGTAAGAAAATAACACCTGCTCTGTATGGGTTCATTTAGTATGGCCCATAATAACAAATAAATAATTCGGAACATGAAACGGAAATAAATCGTAGTACCTAAATAAGATATGCGATAAAGTACTAAATTATGAAATATGGGCGGGGTTTAAGGGAATATTTCATTCCAACGTGCCCATTTCCTGTCGAACCTCCTCAGATTGCCGGTGACTCTAGCAAATTTGCCCTCGTAGGACCTATGGAGCATAAGAGTATCAATGATATTTTGTAGAGTTGGAACTTCTTCTGATTTCCATTTAGAGGCCATCAAATTTTTAGTGACGAGGAAAAGATGGATGACTATCGGCCTGAGACTAGATTGGATTTTAGAGATCTCTAATGAAAGAAGAGTCAGTTGGGGAGAGAGTATGAGATCTTTTCCAATAATCTTAGAAACCAAGTCTCCAACCTTTTTCCATAGGGGAGTGATTTTTGGGCAACTCCAGAACACATGAAGCAAATGACCCACCTGACCGCAATTCCTCCAGCAATTTGGAGATTGTTTTGCGTCGATATGGTGGACTCTATCTGGTGTGAAGTACCATCTGGTAATGTTTTGAAGAATGATTCTTTTACAGGCATGGAGATTGTTGCTTCATATGCGTTGGAGACTGCTTCTTCCCACTCCTCTCCTTGAAAATTTATGTGGAGATCTTTCTCCCATCTAATCATAGAAGGGGTTTTTTCCATGTCAGTGTCGTTGTTGAAGCAATCATAAATATATTTGTGGCTCCAGAAAATAGGATGCCCTATGTTGGAGAACAAATTTATTGCTGCAGTGGAAAAGTATGGCTTCCTCTCCAGAAATGAATTTGTAAAATCCTTGATAATTTGGAATTCTGTGAAGGAATTTGGAGGGACTTTAAATTTGGTTTTTAATGAGGAAAAGGAAACAAAGTTCTCCCCGTCGTGAATGTCTTTGAGGAATTTAATTCCTGAGTCAGCCCAAATGGAGCTAATTGATTGGTTGAAAAATGATGCTATAAGTTTAATTGGAATATTGGCTAAGGCGAGGATTCTTTGGGGGCCTCTTTTAGGTTTTGAAAATCTATCCCAGGCCGAAAATGTTGCAGAGAGAACTGGGTGTGTTACGAACTGAAATCTTTTTGTGTTCATGATTTTATCGAGGATGATATCTTTTGGTGATCTGTCTGAGTTCAACGATGTCTCCAGGTCCACCCAAATAGGTAACTCCCCCTCCGACCACCAGTGGACCGATTGCCTTATAAGAGTAGCATTATAGTATGCCGTAATGTTGGGGATGCTAAGGCCTCCTCTAGATTTATTTTTGAGAAGAGTTTTACTAGCAACTCTTGCTTTTTTATCCCCCCAGATAAAACGGTAGAAACTTTGTTGTATTGAATTGAGATGGTTTTGAGGGACTAAGATGGGAAGTGACCTTAAAATGAAGGCTATTTTGGGGAGTATAAATGTTTTAACAACAAGGACCCTACCCCACCAGGACAGTTCCTTTCCACCGTGAAAGTTGAATTCCATTGATAATTTGTTGATGATTGCCTCCAAATTGACAGGAACCAGCGAGTCCAGCCTCCTAGTGATGAATTTTCCCAGATATGAAAAGCTCTTCTCCGCCCATTCCCATGAAGATAATTTTTTAATTTCATTGATTTCGAATCTGCTTAGGTTAAATGGCATAATTTGGGATTTTTTCACGTTTATCTTGAAATAAGAAATTTTTGAAAATGAATCGAGGATTTCATTTAATCTAGAGATGGATTTTACTGGGTTTGAAAGAGAGAGGATGATATCATCTGCGAATAGACCTATTTTGCAAGTAGCGTTTGAAAATTCAATGCCTGATATTTTTTCATCATCCCTAATCATTTGAGCCAGTGGCTCCATGGCCAGAGCAAATAAAAGGGGAGATAGGGGGCATCCTTGTCTCGTGCCATTCGAGAGAGTGAATGAAGGAGACAGGTGATTGTTGGCGTAAATCTTTGCGGAGGGGTTTGAGTGTAAAGCTAGAATTCCTGACAGACACTGGGGGTTGAAACCGAACTTTTCCAAAACCAGCTTGAGATATTCCCAGTTGAGGCGATCAAAAGCCTTTTCTGCGTCGAGTGATATTAATACCGATGGGATTCTCCCTGAATTGATTTTTTTAATTATACTGATGAGTTTTCTTGTGCCGTCGGTGGCCTGTCTAGACCTGACAAACCCTATTTGGTCCCTATTAATCACTCTCGGAAGGATGATGTTAAGCCGATTTGCTAGAATTTTGGAGTAAATCTTGATATCGGTATTAATTAAGGAGATTGGCCTATAGTTTGCTATATTGCTTAGGTCTCCTTTTGGCTTGGGGATAACAACAATCGTTGCCTCCAACATTTCCTTGGGGAGTGTACCCTCTATAAATGCTTTGTTAAATATGCTAGAGAGGTGGGGGGATAGTATTTCGCCAAAGGTCTTAAAGTAGTCGTTTGTAAAACCGTTGGGGCCAGGGGCTTTATTTGGTTTCAAATTTGTGATAGTATTTAGAATCTCTTCTTGTGAGAATGGTGCCATAAGGGATAAAAGGTCTTCTTGTGATAGTTTAGGGAGATTAAGAGAGGCGAAGAAGGCCTCAGAATCTATTCTAGTCGGTGCTGACGAAGTTTCATTTTTTTTAATATTGTATAGGGAGGAATAAAATCTGCCAAATTCTTCCACTATTTTTTGTGGGAGTGAAAGGAACTTATTTTTTGAGGATAGAATTTTATCTATTCTATTGCTGACTCTCTTTCTTTTTAATTTATTCATCATAAAGCTCAACGGTTTGTTGAGAAAGGCGTAATTTTTGAATCTATCAGATTTGATGACATTGTCATAATGGGAAAGAATCTCTGCTTTAAGTGCCTGTCTTAATTCTATCAGTTCTGACTGAATTTTGGGGGATGGGGGAGATTTTTTTAGTTGATAATCCTCTTTCATTTTTATTAGGTTTTGGATTTCCTTGATTTTGGCTTCATTTATTTTTTTGTCTCTGGAGGAAATTTGCATTAGGGTCCCTACTGGTCCTAGTTTTTGATCGTATCAAATAACTCATTTTCACTTCTCGTCAGACTACTATTTCAATGATTTTGCTTCTACTTAACTATTCTTACGAGCTGCACTTCATACATTCGTCTAATTTCACTGCCATGTATTTTCCTCATTCGCAATTCATGATCGCCTCATTGCTCAGTGACCTATTCAATAACCCTACGCCATTGCGTAACATAAGTTAATTGAACAATATACAGCAAGCAATCACACTACAGATGAAAACATATTCATCTATACAAATTGCTTTTAAAGGTGTAGTATTGCGGAAGTATAGATGATTGCCAGCAGAGTATAAGGGCTTTCACTCCAGCAGAATATTGAGTTCAAACATGGCAATAACCAGCTTCATACTCTTTATACGCAGAAAATCAAGCACAAGGTGTATGACAAAATAAAGATAAATCTCTCGTTGATTGCAGATCTCTGCAACCTTTGCTGACAAAAACCTCTGAGATTCGTGCCCAAAACTGAAAATATTGCATGGTCCATATCTAGTGTTGAGCGATACCATCCGATATTTGAAAGTATCGGTATCGGATGGTATCGGCCAATATCCGAAAAATATCGGATATCGCCGATACCGATATCCGATACCAATACAAGTCAATGGGACACAATCATCGGAAGGTATCCTGTAATGGATCCCAGGGTCTGAAGGAGAGGGAAACTCTCCTTCAGGCCCTGGGATCCATATTCATGTGTAAAATAAAGAATAAAAATAAAAAATATTGATATACTTACCTTCTGACGCGCCCTGGTCGTCACCGCTGCAACCGCCTTGCTTTCATTCTTAGGAATGAGCGCGTAAAGGGCCTTCGATGACGTCGCGGCTTGTGATTGGTCGCTGAGCGGTCATGTGACCGCTCACGCGACCAATCACAAGCCGCGACGTCATCGAAGGTCATTAACGCGCTCATTCCTAAGAATGAGCGTGTTAAGGACCTTCGAGGACATCGCAGCTTGTGATTGGTCGCGTGAGCGGTCACATGACCGCTCAGCGACCAATCACAAGCCGCGACGTCATCGAAGGCCCTTTACGCGCTCATTCTTCGGAACGAAAGCAAGGCGGTTGTAGCGGTGACGACCAGGGCGCGTCAGAAGGTAAGTATATCAATATTTTTTATTTTTATTCTTTATTTTACACATTAACCCCTTAGTGACGGAGCCAAATTTTTGAAATCTGACCAGTGTTACTTTATGTGATAATAACTCTGGAACGCTTCAACAAAGCCCAGTGATTTTGAGATTGTTTTTTCGTGACACATTATACTTTATGATAATGGTAAATTTAGGTTGATATGCTTTATGTTTATTTATAAAAAATATCATAAATTTGAAAAAAATGTTAAAAAATTTGCAATTTTCAAACTTTGAATGATTATCCCTTTAATCCCGATAGTCATACCACAGCAAAACATTAATAAATAACATTTCCCACATGTCTGCTTTACAACAGCACCATTTGCAAAATGTTATTTTATTTTGTTAGCATTTTAGGAGGATTAAAAATGTATCAACAATTTACATTTTTTTCAAGGAAATTTACAAAATGTATTTTTTTAGGGACCTATCCATGTTTGAAGTGAATTTGGGGGTCCTATATATAGGGAAATCCCCACAAGTGATACCATTTTAAAAACAGCACCCCCTGACATATTGAAAACTGCAGTCAGGTCATTTGTTAACCCTTCGGGTGATTTTCAGGAATTAATTCAAAGTGGCATGGGAAAAATGAAAATGTGTATTTTTATCACCTAAATGTCACTAACTTCTGAACAGGTTACTACAGCCGACAGACTCTAAGGCCACTATTTGGTCATGAATTTCCATGACAAACATCAGGACCATGCAATCATGATCTGAGACCACCAATTGGGATAAAGAGGAAGCCCCCACAGTCTGTTAACCGTTTATAATGATGTAGTCACTATTGACAGCAGCATCTAAGGGGTTAAATAGATTTGGATGGTGCAAACACTGATCATGGCTGATGCAGCAAGTTGTCAGCTATAGTGGACAGCTGACAGCTACTGGATTGTCACCTGTATGGGGATATAAGTCTCTTATATCTCAGGTCAGTTAAAAGGCGTATTGGCGGTCACTAAGGGGTTAATCTTAATCCCGATACCGATTCCCGATATCACAAAAATATCGGAACTCGGTATCGGAATTCCGATACCGCAAATATCGGCCGATACCCGATACTTGCGGTATCGGAATGCTCAACACTATCCATATCACATCTTTAGATAGTGGTTCCCACAGGTCTTGACACAACCTGGCTCTAGACTGAGATGAATGTGGGAAAGGATCACTAACTTCTTAAGCCTACATTTATACTACCTAATTTTCGCTCTAAGTGCTGTTCATTGAAAAAACTGACAGCACTCAGATCAATATTATACAATTAGACTGTTCAGGTGACTGTATTTTTTTCACTGTGACTGAATGTTCGCATGAAAAAAATGCAGCCTGCACTAGACTAGTTCGGATAATACTCATCTATGTGTGCGCAAAAAAAATCAGTTTAGATACAGATCAACAGCAAGATACGATTTTTATGGATACATTGCAATTATTAGCATAGGAATCTATTTTCGGTCTAGTACACGTCATTCTTTGCTGATGTATAAAAACAAATGCCATATGGATGACAATACAGATGAAAAATTGTCCGTTATCTCTGAAAACGTTTTTTTACAATTTTACATTAGCTAGAATAAATGTAACCTAATAAACATTCCACCCCAATAAGAAGAAATTTTGAAGCAACCAACTTTTATGTAACCATAAATCAGCTTAGAAGATCATTCCGGAGAAGAAATATAAGAATTACATGCCCTGGCATCAAAAACCATTTAATATCTGTGACACGTAGAGGTTAAAAAACTGAGCAGTTCACATTTTTTAATTAAACCCTATGGCAAAAGTTAATTCACAGATAAAAATTATCTCATGAAAGAAAAGAAAATGCCTCCGAAAGACATCTAAGTTTTTAACACAGTAAGTCCACGCTCAATAGTTTAGTATTTGGTCAGTATTTTACCTCAGTATTTGTAAGCCAAAACCAGGAGTGGGTGATAAATACAGAAGTGGTGCATATGTTTCTATTATACTTTACCTCTAATTGTTCTCCTCCTGGTTTTGGCTACAAATACTGAAGTAAAATACTGACCAAATACTGATAGTGTGAACGTGGCCTAAATCTCTGGATTGTGCCTACATTTTGTGTATTTTTTTCAAAGCTCTTTCGCCAGAATTCTGCTTTGATGCATCATCCCACAGGGTTTACACTAACAGAAAACCTAACCTTAGATTTCTGGAAGCTCCTATTACTTCTCCTTAGAACCTTTGATGTATTACTGAATCTTCCCTATACTTACCATCTTCAAAACCTCTCAATTAAGGGTTCTCATCCTATGTATGGAATTACAACATGATTTTATGCAAATTATAGATTTTATCATGTACCCACCACATTAATTTAATGGAGCAATAATTACCGTATCTAATACATGTTAATTTTGCAGGCATTTATGCATTGTGACATTTATAGGAAACTTTTGCACCCCCATGACATATGACAAAATCTGAAGCTGATCCATAATGCGTTATATGTTGTTCTGCCCATTTATGAGCAGCAGTTAAATATTCATAGTGTAATACCAGATACAACCCTTAGAGGTCATTAGTTACCCATTTATCCTGTTTTCTGTATACATGAGTATTTCTCCTTTAAAAGAGCAGTGTGTTCTGGTTAGAACCACCCCGTTAGCTTCCCATGGAAAACAAGATATGCAGACATCTTTCTCAGGCTTTCTTAGTGATGCATACATGTTCCTAGCTCTCACTCCCCACAATTACTCCTCCTCTCTAGTGGATGCTGGTGAGAGTTATAATTCAATCATGTGTGTCAGAGTCTGTATATGTGAGCCTTATGCAGCCTCCGTATTGCATATTGTGAAGTGAGGCATATTGTGCTCTGTATCCTCCAATTTAGTGATAATGCTCTTTGTTCTGCATATTAGTAGGTAGATGCATTTCTGTATGGAGTAGGGCATTGCTAGTAGCATTTCTGTATTATGCACTCTGTATCATTCTTTGCTGTAATGTCCTAGTTGCTGATGTAATTGCTCCCTGTATCATGCTCTTGTTGCTGTGATGTGCCAGTACTGATGCAGTGTTTAATCTTTGCAGTTTTTACCAATATCACCCACTATTATCGTCCACCATTATTGTTCACCGTTATCGTTCACATCATCATCTCAATAACTATATGCTTAAGAATCCATACAGTCTGTTCACTGGGAAGTGGATGAGGGTTTAGCTGTAAGCTGGAATCAACACAGCATCATACGTGGAGGATGGCAGAACATATGTAATGCAATGAATGCATGTCAGTCAATAGATGAAAAACAATATTAATGTACACTAAGGCCTCATTCAGATGTCAGTGATTTTTTCTTGTAGACAAAAAATGGTCCAAGTGTCATCAGTGTTTTTATCATTTTCAGCAGTATTTTCAGTTTTTACTATTATTGTATCATCAATGACTTTCTTCTATGAAAAAGAATAAATAAATTTCATAGCTCCTAATATTCATCTAATCATTCAGTATGGGTAAATTTGATCTGTGGCTAAGATCAAATTTGTCATGTACAGACACTCAGTTTGTAGACATGTAAAGAGCACTATAGATTATAATGGGTTCATGCTCAATTTGTGGAAAAGATGGATGGAACACGTCCATAGAGCAGGTGATCACACTTGTGCTGTTAGTGGAGGAGCTTCAACAGTGCCTTAAAGCTGTGCTGGTCACGCTGGTAGCAAATCCAATGCACAGGCACCTCAGGTGTGGGATTGTTCCACATTGCCGGACTAATCTATTGCAGCATACACCTATAAAGAACAACTGAAGGGTCAGTCAATAAAGGTATGTAAAATATAACAATCTTTATTAGAACAATAATACATAATATAAACACCGAAAAGTAATAAAAAAAATAGGACTATGCAGGTGTACTTAGAAACAGCCACCAAAGACCATCTACACCAGAAATACCACAGCACACATCAATAAAGTGACAGTATTAATTCATTGAAGTAACACTAACTGTGTCTATGGGATAGCCCCTTATAATGAGCACTGTGACAAAATGGTAAAAATTGGCTGCAGTGCATGGGGGACCATAAATAGATAATACATTAAATCAATAAATATTACGGTCCAATTTAACGGTCCTAAGACAGCAGTGAGCTATAAAACTGTAATACAGGAGTAACCAATGTATAAAAGGTCACATGCGAGATACTTAAGAGCAAACAGTAACAACAGCAATAACTGAATGGAGAAAAATAAGAATGAGAAAACATAATTCGCATGAGATCATAATTTTTTTTTCAGTTTTATGTAAAATGTAGGGTAACAGGAAGGTAACTTATAAAGATGTCATGTTGGGACATTAGTAGGGATTTGCGAGTGTGCTCAAAGATACTAGGATATCACTCGAGTATCTGGGTGCTCTGCATTGGCGAGCATTAGCCGTTGCTCGAACTTAAAACTGAAATCCCGGCCTACATCCCCGCCTGTTACAATCATGTGGGGATTGCCTGCAAGTCACTGTAATTCGGTAGCCATCTTGGTAGTGGCATTATTGTGATTGGCTGGCTGTATGACATCATAAGGGGTTATAAAAGGACAGGTGCCACATCGCTCAGCACAATGACGCCATTGCACAGCTCTGTGACAGTTGTTATTGGAGGGAGAGAGTGCTTGTCCAGGGGTGTGTGCACAGTTTAACAGATCAGAGTCCTATAATGTTGCTACTGGTGCTGAAGCTAAACCATCTTACTAACAGATCTTCTAAGGGCTAATCTTGTGCTTTGCTGTTTGAATTAGATACATTTTGCATTTAGCATAGGGAGGGAGAGAGAGTTACTGGAGAAGGGAGAGTGGATGAATACAGTCTCTAGGAAGGGATTAGGGCTTTGCCGTCTATTGCTAAATATATAGCTGGGGCAATTGACCACATTCTTCTTTTAATGTAAAAAACTGAGCATATTGTGATCCATAGAGTATTAAGTGCTTCTGTGGTACACTTTGGTGTTATGTAACACTCAAAAAGAAGTGTTGAAACATTTTTCTGGATTCAATTAGTCACTTGTAGAGTACTACGTGCTCTTGGATACATTTCTGTGACATATAACACTCCAAAAAAGCATTGAAAAAAAAAATAATGTATTCACTTACTTATCCATAGAGTATTCTGAGTTCTGTGGTACATTTTTGTGGCATATAACATTCCATTAAAAGCATTGAAAAGGTTTTCTTTATTAACTTACTCATCCATAGAGCATTCCATGCTCTCTGGGGTATATTTCCTTACTACATAACACACCAAAAAAGAGTCCAAAAATGTATCTGTATTCACTTACTCATCTATAGAGTATTCTGTGCCCTTGGGTACATTTCTGTGGCATACAACACTCCGAAAAAGAGTTCAACATTTTTTCTGGATTAATTTTCTCATCCATAAAGTACTACAAGCTCTAGAGTACATTTTTTGGGCCATATAACACTGGATTCAAGTAGTCATCCATACAGTGTAACATGCTTAGTGGGTGACAAAGATGACAGAATCACACAAGACTCCCGACGTAGTGACCAAAGAAATCTCAGAGCCAGAGAAAGCTGGCACGACAGCAGAGGTGGCAAGAGTCTGTGATCTCTAACCAGCCACTTTTCCGGAACCACCAAGGTATGAACCCAGGCTGCAGCCTTCACCACTGGGGTCCTTATTGACTACGGACAGGACAGCCAGGATCCAGGAAATAGAGAGTGAATGAGGGGCATAGGCTGGTCAGAAGAGACAAGAATACATCTTTTTACTGACCTGCGATATAAGAGACTAGCATCCCCTGATGGGTTACAATCCTGTAGCTGTCTGCTGTACACTATAGCTGACAACTTGCTGTATCAGTCACAATAAGTGTTGTCACCGACTATGATCGCTTAACCCCTGAAATGCTGCTGTCAACAGTGAATATGACATCTAGATGATTAACAGAGTGCTGGGGCTTCCTCTTTAATTCCTTTGGTACCCTAAGATCTTGATTGTGTGGTCCTGGTGTTTGCCATGGCAATTCACAGCCAAATTATGGCCTTAGCGACTGATATACTGGCATGTTCAAAAGTTATCAAAATTTAGGTGGTAAAAATAAACCTTTTCATTCCTGCCATGCCACTTTATATTATTTCCTAAAAAGCGCTCCAATTTCTCGATGATTTTGAATGTTTTATTGTCAGTGTCACGATACTAGTGGATACAACTGGACACGAGTGGCTAGGTCAAAGAGACTGCAGACACAATGGTTTGAACAAGCAATATTGTATTTGTGATCTGAATGCAATATAGCATATAAGCCCAGATAAATGTTCAGTCAATCTGATAAACGGGAATAGCAGAGCTGATTCTCAGTGACACAGCATGCAAAGTCACTGAGCAATGAGTGCACAAGACACAGTCTCTTGCAGAGCAGAGGAACACACTAGCTGGCTGGAGTTCTTACTTCACCGCAGGTGTGGTCAGTCAGAGGGTTCTGAAGTCAGGTGTTCAGCAATCACTCGGTCAGCAGGCAGGGATCCAGACGTGCAGGTTGGCAGAGGACTCCGCCATTAGAAAACAACCAATAGGGATCATGAGTCCAGGCTTGGGACTGCACAGGAACAAGGTCCAAAACATAATACACAAGCAATGAAACAGAACAGGTGCTGGCTTTATATACAGCTTTGGCAGGAAGCAAGATGGCCAACGTGAAACATCAAGATCCATGTTAACTAAGGGCAAGAGAAACAGATTCCAGGACTAGATACTGACAGTCAGTCTTTAAAGTGGAGGAGTAAAAGTGTGACATCATTATTCTCAGCTTTGATCTGGGAGAAAAAGATGTTTCCAGGGGTCTTCCACATGCATTTCTCACTCTATTCAGCACTTTTTCCATTCACTTCAACAGTTTTACTCCCCCCAGATCTCCTTGTAGGGTCTGCTGGAAAAATGCTCGGATTTCCTATTGACTCCCATTATACTTGTTACTTGAAACGAGCATTACAATTTGCTTGGTTTGAGTAACGATCATCCGATCATTTTAGTGCTCATTCATCTCTAGACATTAGGAAAAAACTAGGAGATGAAAAACAGCGCAATAGGGTTTTATCCGAGGTAGATAAAAATGTTAATGAAGGTTATGCTAACCTGATTTAGTTGGGTATACACAAAATTTCCATGACACATAAATCCAGCTGCTGCAGGTCCAACAGGTCACGAGACCGGGAAATCCCATAGAAGGAGAATTTGCAGATAATCTGCACTGCTGGTATCACATCTGATAGATCAAAATCCAAACAAAAAGTATTTGCAGTTCTTCTTTATTCTGGTTACGTGTATTGAAGTACTTAAGACTTCTTTATCAGGACCAGAAAATCATAGATTACAACACAATGCAGGTTCTTTTATAATGATGAACGTTCAAATATTGGCGACAAATAGACACATGATGGGCACACGATATGTCAAAGATTATTCAGTTCAGCAGAAAAAAAAAGAAAACTTTTTTTGGAACTTTCATACTTATCTACTGTATGTTGGGACACTGTTTCTTGCAGATTGGAGAAAGTCCCTCTACCTCATGTTGGAGATCAAGATATCCATATCAAGATGCTGGCAGCTCCAGTTAATCCTGCAGATATCAATATGTTGCAAGGTAAGCTGCTTAATGAGATTCTAGTCATTGGCGTTCTTTTTCTGGTTGTTAAAAATAAAATCTAAAAGCAATTTTAAAGGCAATATATTTGTAACCATTATGATCTTACTGGTGATAACCCTGGATATATTATATATAGTATCCAGGGTCAGACTGGCCTGGCAGGGTAGCGGGTAAATGCCCGGTGGGCCCCCGGGGCCCTTTAAAAGCGTGGGCTCTTTAAAAGCACGTCCGAAGTTTTTACAGTATCGCGCACACGTACCATACCTCTGACCTCGGCGACGCAGGCTCCCTCACTGTCACCGCAGGATAAGGACCTTGACGTTCTTTGTGGGCGGTGACACGCACCACGCTCTGCTTTCCCGCTTTCTAGGTGGCTAAGTGATGAAGCCGCGCTCTGCTCCCTCACGGCTTCCGCTGTGTGCTGCTGTGCTGGCTCAGCTGTGGGGTGAGTAGACAGAAGTCGATGACTAACTTCACTCTGCTCTGCCGGGCCCCGGCTTCCGCTGTCCTGCCGCCATCTGTTGTGTGAGTGACTCTGTGAATGAGTCTGACACACACAACTGTCTTCTAGGCTGCGGCACTCTCTGCTCTCCGGGCTCCTTCTGTCCTACCTTGTAGTTGTAGACTGTAGCGACGGCAGCCTCTGTGGTGAGCTGCTGAGTCAGTGACACCCTCTTTGAAAGTGCTGGCCCGGCTACATCTCTGCTGCTTCTAAACTGCAATACATTTTTGTCAGGATGAGTGCAGCCTCCATCCCATCTCCCACGATCCCATCCCCCACGATCCCATCCCCCCATGATCCCATCCCCCATGATCCCATCCCCATGATCCCATCCCCCATGATCCCATCCCCATGATCCATTCCCATCCCCCCATGATCCCATCCCTCATGATCCATCCCCCATTATCCCATCCCCCATGATCCCATTCCCCATGATCCATTCCCATCCCCCTATGATTCCATCCCTCCATGATCCCATCCCCCATGACCCCATCCCCCATGATCCCACCCCCATGATCCATTCCCATCACCCATGATCCCATCCCCCATGATCCCATCCCCCCATGATCCCATCCCCTGTGATCCATTCCCATCCCCCATGATCCCATCATTGGCCAACAGTGCACAATAGCAATGTTTTTTAATTTTACACATGATGCGTCACAGATCACAATCTTGGCCTCCTATGTAAGATATACACACACACACACCGCACTCTTCTTAGGCTGTGTTTCCATGGTCAGGAAACGCTGCGTGTTTCATGCTGCATAGAGCCGCAGCATCAAACACGCAGCGTCCAGATGTTACAGCATAGTGGAGGGGATTTCATGATCCATTCTCATCCTCCATGATCCCATCCCCCATGATCCATTCCCATCCTACAATTATCCCATCCCCCATGATCCCATCCTCCATTATCCCATCCCCCATGATCCATTCCCATCCCCCATGAACCCATCCCCATAATCGATTTCCATCCCCCATGATCCCATCCCCCCATGATCCCATCCCCCATGATCCCATCCCCTATTATCCCATCCCCCCATGATCCCATCCCCCATGATCCACTCCCATCCCCCATGATCCATTCCCATCCCCCCATGATCCCATTCCTCCATGATCCCATCCCCTCATGATCCCATCCCCCATGATCCCTTCCCCCCATGGGGACCATAAGGGATTGAATGTATGCAATATTGTAACTAAAGAAATCTGGAACTTTTTAATGGATAAATAAAAGGTATATTTTACTCTACCATTGGACTGATCGCTGGAGAAACAAAAAGTTTTCTCTTTACAGTATACATATATATATATGTATATATATATATATATATATATATAATCAGTGAGACACATATATATACATATATTTATATTTCATAGAGCGCTAGATAGCATAAAAGCCGATAATTCAATTGCCGGCTTTTGCAAAGTCCTTACCGAACCCGACAGGATATGAGACATGGTTTACATACAGTAAACCATTTCATATCCATTACATTTTTACATATCCCTCATTAATAATATTAGAAGTGTCTGTGTGCAAAATTTGGGAGCTCTAGGTGTTAATATAAAGGGTAAAATCATGGAAAAAACTGGCATGGGCTCCTGTGCAATTTTCTCTGCCAGAGCTGTACAGCTTGCTAAAAGGCACATGTTTTAGCGAGAGAGGCAAAAAAATGAAAAGTAATAAAACCGTTTATGGTAACCATAGTTTGGGCCCCTAGAGTCAATTCCCCTGATGGGACTAGGGAACCCCAGTCCGACCATGATAGTATCTGCTACATATTTCACACTGCTGATTGAGTCTATGTGTGCAATGATCAGGACTGAGACAGAATGAGAATAGGAATTTTAATATTGTTGCAGTTCCATTTCCATTTGCCTCCTCAAATAGCGGTGTATCCTTTTATCACAGCAGGCCATATGATAAATATATGAAAATGTACGTAATTCGACACTACTGCACTATATGGACAACTGTATTGGGACTGCTACACATGATATCTAATCCCACCATGCCCTCACACAGAACGAGAGGAGAAAGGAGTGTGTATTACAAATTCATTTTATTAAAAAATATAAATTCAAAATAGATAAAAGGATGCCTCATGTCCAAACAAAAGACAAGGCAAAAAGGGACTACTACCACTAATCAAGGAATGTTGTAACACCCTAAATAAACCTAAATGGTTCCATACATAAATTACGTCTTATAAGGCGCCAAAAACTGCCAATGGGAATGTTTCTACAAAAATAAATAAATGGCAAATGTTATTGGAGTGCCTTTCCTGTATATTTGTAACATACATACAGTATATACACACTAGGCAGGTAGCGTGCAAAGAGGCAAAGAAGAGCATAGAAATCAATGTCAGAGTTTAAATCTCTGTCCAAGTGGATAAAGCAGACCAATTGGTCATAAAGTGCCTCAGTGCACGTAAACTAGATGGTAACCTGAACTAGCAGCAGAGAAAGGGACCAAATGGAAAAGGTGCTTAATAATCATTTTGTCTCAGTGATAAGCCAGGGATTTGCTGTGTCTCCCACCCCAACGCACGTTTTGATGATTCTTCTTCCGGGGGCATGTATAATGGCCCGCGGGCTTTTTAAATAGACATCCAGTCTATGAGAGAGACTGTATTCTATTCAATTAATTAAGGGGCTTAGGCCAAACCCTGAGAAACACCTACACAGCATTATACCTCCTAAACCAAAGTTTACTGATTACATAATGACGTGATGGAGGTAATATTCTCCTAGTACCCACTAAACCCATCAGACTGCTAGAAACAGAAGTGGATTTGTCACTCCACAGAACATGTTTCCAATACGCCAAAGTCCAGTGTTATTGGCAACTTTTATACATAATATACCTCAGAATTCAGTGATCCTGCTCTGTAACTTTACGTCGTCTTCCACTTTATAGCTGGGTTGCGGTGGTTCCTCATTCCTTCCACTTTTCAATAATACCTCTTACTAGGGTTGAGCGAAACGGGTCGAACATTTTCAAAAGACGCCGACTTTTGACAAAGTCGGGTTTCATGAAACCCGATCCGACCCCTGTGCGGGGTCGGCCATGCGGTACGCGACTTTCGCGCCAAAGTCGCGTTTCAATGACGCGAAAAGCGCCATTTCTCAGCCAATGAAGGTAAACGCAGAGTGTGGGCAGCGTGATGACATAGGTCCTGGTCCCCACCATCTTAGAGAAGGGCATTGCAGTGATTGGCTTGCTGTCCGCGGCGTCACAGGGGCTATAAAGGGGCGTTCCCGCCGACCGCCATGTTACTGCTGCTGATCTGAGCTTAGGGAGAGGTTGCTGCCGCTTCGTCAGAAGCAGGGATAGCGTTAGGCAGGGTCCATTAACCACCAAACCGCTTGTGCTGTAGCGATTTCCACTGCCCAACACCACCTTCGGTGTGCAGGGACAGTGGAAGCTACATTTTTTTTTTTCCCCCCCTCAGCGCTGTAGCTCATTGGGCTGCCCTAGAAGGCTCCCTGATAGCTGCATTGCTGTGTGTACGCCGCTGTGCAAACCAACTGCTTTTTTCAAAGCACAAATCCTCTTGTTCCTTCCTTTCTGCACAGCTATCTTGTTTGTTTGTCCACACTTTTTATTTAATTTGTGCATCAGTCCACTCCTTATTGCTGCCTGCCATACCTGGCTGAGATTACTGCAGGGAGATAGTAATTGAAGGACAGTTCCTTTTTTTTTGTGGGAGATTAAGATTGGCATTTCTGCTAGAGTGCCATCCCTGTCTGTGTCATCTCTCACTCAGTGGGCCATAGAAAGCCTATTTATTTTTTTGCTTGATTTGGGTTCTAAAATCTACCTGAAAAAATCACTACATCAATCAGTGGGAGAAAAATATTGGCCTCAGGGCTTGTGTGCCACTCCTGACTCCTGTGTGTGCTATCTCTCACTCAGTGGGCCATAGAAAGCCTATTAATTTTTTTGCTTGATTTGGGTTCTAAATTCTACCTGAAAAAATCAATAAATCAATCAGTGGGAGATTAATATTGGCCTTTGGGCTTGTGTGCCAGTCCTAAACGTGCCATCTCCCTCTCTCAGATAGTGGGCCATAGAAAGCCTATTTATTATTTTTTTTATTGGGTTTATAAATTTTCCCTGGAAAAAAAAAAAAAAAAGTGGGAGATTAATATTGGCCTCTGGGCTTGTGTGCCAGTCCTGAGCGTGCCATCTCTCTCACAAATAGTGGGCCATAGAAAGCCTATTTATTTTTTTGGTTGATTTGGGTTCTAAATTCTACCTGAAAAAATCAATAAATCAATCAGTGGGAGATTAATATTGGCCTTTGGGCTTGTGTGCCAGTCCTAAGCGTGCCATCTCTCTCTCTCAGATAGTGGGCCATAGAAAGCCTATTTATTATTTTTTTTATTGGGTTTATAAATTTTCCCTGGAAAAAAAAAAAAAAAAGTGGGAGATTAATATTGGCCTCTGGGCTTGTGTGCCAGTCCTGAGCGTGCCATCTCTCTCACAAATAGTGGGCCATAGAAAGCCTATTTATTGTTTTTGTTGAATTGGGTTCTAAGTTCTACCTGAAAAAATCAATAAATCAATCAGTGGGAGATAAATATTGGCCTCTGGGCTTGTGTGCCACTCCTGACTCCTGTGTGCGTCCTCTCTCACTCAGTGGGCCCTACAAAGCCTATTTTTTGTTTTATTTGTTTTCTAAATTCTCCCTGAAAAAATCATTTTATTTTATTTGGTTTCTAAATTATTCCTGAAAAAATCTTTTTTTTTTTTTCTAAAGTCTCCCTGAAAAAAAAAAAAAAATCAAATCAGTGGGAGATTAATATTGCCCTTTCTGCTTGTGTGCCAGTCTTGACTCCTGGGTGTGCCATCTTTCTCTCTCCAATTGTGGGCCATAGAAAGCCTATTAATTTTTTTGCTTGATTTGGGTTCCAAAATCTACCTGAAAAAATCACTAAATCAATCAGTGGGAGATAAATATTGGCCTCTGGGCTTGTGTGCCACTCCTGACTCCTGTGTGCGTCCTCTCTCACTCAGTGGGCCCTAGAAAGCCTATTTTTTGTTTTATTTGTTTTCTAAATTCTCTCTGAAAAAATCATTTTATTTTATTTGGTTTCTAAATTATTCCTGAAAAAATCATTTTTTTTTATTTATTTTTTTCTAAAGTCTCCCTGAAAAAAATAAAAAAAATCAAATCAGTGGGAGATTAATATTGCCCTTTCTGCTTGTGTGCCAGTCTTGACTCCTGGGTGTGCCATCTCTCTCTCTCCAATTGTGGGCCATAGAAAGCCTATTAATTTTTTTGCTTGATTTGGGTTCCAAAATCTACTTGAAAAAATCACTAAATCAATCAGTGGGAGATAAATATTGGCCTCTGGGCTTGTGTGCCACTCCTGACTCCTGTGTGCGTCCTCTCTCACTCAGTGGGCCCTAGAAAGCCTATTTTTTTTTATTTGTTTTCTAAATTCTCCCTGAAACAATCATTTTATTTTATTTGGTTTCTAAATTCTTCCTGAAAAATTCATTTTTTTGTATTTTTTTTTTCTAAAGTCTCCCTGAAAAAAAAAAAAAAAATCAAATCAGTGGGAGATTAATATTGCCCTTTCTGCTTGTGTGCCAGTCTTGACTCCTGGGTGTGCCATCTCTCTCTCTCCAATTGTGGGCCATAGAAAGCCTATTAATTTTTTTGCTTGATTTGGGTTCCAAAATCTACCTGAAAAAATCACTAAATCAATCAGTGGGAGATAAATATTGGCCTCTGGGCTTGTGTGCCACTTCTGACTCCTGTGTGCATCCTCTCTCACTCAGTGGGCCCTACAAAGCCTATTTTTTTTTTATTTGTTTTCTAAATTCTCCCTGAAACAATCATTTTATTTTATTTGGTTTCTAAATTCTTCCTGAAAAATTCATTTTTTTGTATTTTTTTTTTCTAAAGTCTCCCTGAAAAAAAAAAAAAAATCAAATCAGTGGGAGATTAATATTGCCCTTTCTGCTTGTGTGCCAGTCTTGACTCCTGGGTGTGCCATCTCTCTCTCTCCAATTGTGGGCCATAGAAAGCCTATTAATTTTTTTGCTTGATTTGGGTTCCAAAATCTACCTGAAAAAATCACTAAATCAATCAGTGGGAGAAAAATATTGGCCTCTGGGCTTGTGTGCCACTCCTGACTCCTGTGTGCGTCCTCTCTCACTCAGTGGGCCCTACAAAGCCTATTTTTTTTTTATTTGTTTTCTAAATTCTCCCTGAAACAATCATTTTATTTTATTTGGTTTCTAAATTCTTCCTGAAAAATTCATTTTTTTTTTTTTTTCTAAAGTCTCCCTGAAAAAAAAAAAAATCAAATCAGTGGGAGATTAATATTGCCCTTTCTGCTTGTGTGCCAGTCTTGACTCCTGGGTGTGCCATCTCTCTCTCTCCAATTGTGGGCCATAGAAAGCCTATTAATTTTTTTGCTTGATTTGGGTTCCAAAATCTACCTGAAAAAATCACTAAATCAATCAGTGGGAGATAAATATTGGCCTCTGGGCTTGTGTGCCACTCCTGACTCCTGTGTGCGTCCTCTCTCACTCAGTGGGCCATAGAAAGCCTATTTTTTTTTATTTGTTTTCCAAATTCTCCCTGAAACAATCATTTCATTTTATTTGGTTTATAAATTCTTCCTTAAAAAATCATTTTTTTTTATTATTTTTTTTTTTCTAAAGTCTCCCTTTTAAAAAAAAAAAAACAAATCAGTGGGAGATTAATATTTACATTTGCGCTTCAGTGACAGTCCTGCGTGTGTGGCATCTCTCTCATTTGTTGCCACCAACAACAGAGTGTGTAACATTGTGCCTGATTTTCGTTGTGGTCTCACCCACCTGTAAAGGGGTAGCTAAATCATACTGAAGTTATAGCTCACCGTGTAAGTTGTGTGACAGCAACAAATACCGTTAGTTTGGTAACGTTTTTAAAACAATGAGGAAGTCTGGTGGAAGAGGTCGTGGCCGGGGGCGTTCATTGTCAGCTGGTAATGAGGGTAGTGGTAGTGGTGGAGCATCAGGTGGTCGTGGGAAAAAAAATATTGCACCTAAGTCTGGAGCTGTGGAGCCAGGTTCGTCGTCTGGCTACACAAGGCCTCGAACGCTCCCTTTTCTGGGAGTAGGAAAACCGCTTTTAAAGCCGGAGCAGCAAGAGCAAGTTTTGGCTTATCTTGCTGACTCAGCCTCTAGCTCTTTTGCCTCCTCTCGTGAAACTGGTAAAAGTAAAAGCAGCGCGTCGTTAGTGGATGTTCACGGTCAGGAACAAGTCGCTTCCTTGTCCTCTTCAGCAAAAACAACAACAGAGAAGAATGCAGCAGGCGACACAACGGGTTACTCCATGGAGCTCTTTACACATACCGTCCCTGGCTTAGAAAGTGAAGCAGTTAACAGTAGGGTTGAGCGAAACGGGTCGAACATTTTCAAAAGTCGCCGACTTTTGGCTAAGTCGGGGTTTCATGAAACCCGATCCGACCCCTGTGCGGGGTCGGCCATGCGGTACGCGACTTTCGCGCCAAAGTCGCGTTTCAATGACGCGAAAAGCGCCATTTCTCAGCCAATGAAGGTAAACGCAGAGTGTGGGCAGCGTGATGACATAGGTCCTGGTCCCCACCATCTTAGAGAAGGGCATTGCAGTGATTGGCTTGCTGTCTGCGACGTCACAGGGGCTATAAAGAGGCGTTCCCGCCGACCGCCATCTTACTGCTGCTGATCTGAGCTTAGGGAGAGGTTGCTGCCGCTTTGTCAGAAGCAGGGATAGCGTTAGGCAGGGTCCATTAACCACAAAACCGCTTGTGCTGCAGCGATTTGCACTGTCCAACACCACCCTCGGTGTGCAGGGACAGTGGAAGTTTTTTTTTTTTTTTTTTCCCCTCAGCGCTGTAGCTCATTGGGCTGCCCTAGAAGGCTCCCTGATAGCTGCATTGCTGTGTGTACGCCGCTGTGCAAACCAACTGCTTTTTTCAAAGCACAAATCCTCTTGTTCCTTCCTTTCTGCACAGCTATCTTTTTTGTTTGTCCACACTTTTTATTTCATTTGTGCATCAGTCCACTCCTTATTGCTGCCTGCCATACCTGGCTGAGATTACTGCAGGCAGGGAGATAGTAGCTGCCTGCCATACCTGGCTGAGATTACTGCAGGCAGGGAGATAGTAATTGTAGGACATTCCCTGTGTTTTTTTTTTTTTTTTTTTTTGGTGGGAGATTAAGATTGGCAATTTGGCATTTCTGCTAGAGTGCCATCCCTGTGTGTGCCATCTCTCTCACATAGTGGGCCATAGAAAGCCTTTTCATTTTTCTGTATTTTTTTTTGTGGGGTGTATAAATTCTCCCTGATAAAAATACAGTGGGAGATTAATATTGGCCTTTGGGCTTGTGTGCCAGTCCTGAGTGTGCCATCTCTCTCACAAATAGTGGGCCATAGAAAGCCTATTTTATTTTTTTGGGGGTTTTATAAATTCTCCCTGAAAAAAAGGGAGATTAATATTGGCCTCTGGGCTTGTGTGCCAGTCCTGAGCGTGCCATCTGTGCCAGCCCTGAGCGTGCCATCTCTCTCACAAATAGTGGGCCATAGAAAGCCTATTTAATTTTTTTTTTGGTTTTATAAATTCTCCCTGAAAAAAAGGGAGATTAATATTGGCCTCTGGGCTTGTGTGCCAGTTGTGAGCGTGCCATCTGTGCCAGTCCTGAGCGTGCCATCTCTCTCACAAATAGTGGGCCATAGAAAGCCTATTTAATTTTTTTTTTTTGTTTTATAAATTTTCCCTGAAAAAAGGGAGATTAATATTGGCCTCTGGGCTTGTGTGCCAGTTGTGAGCGTGCCATCTGTGCCAGTCCTGAGCGTGCCATCTCTCTCACAAATAGTGGGCCATAGAAAGCCTATTTAATTTTTTTTTTGGTTTTATAAATTTTCCCTGAAAAAAGGGAGATTAATATTGGCCTCTGGGCTTGTGTGCCAGTTGTGAGCGTGCCATCTGTGCCAGTCCTGAGCGTGCCATCTCTCTCACAAATAGTGGGCCATAGAAAGCCTATTTAAATATTTTTTTGGTTTTATAAATTCTCCCAGAAAAAAAGGGAGATTAATATTGGCCTCTGGGCTTCTGTGCCAGTCCTGAGCGTGCCATCTGTGCCAGTCCTGAGCGTCCCATCTCTCTCACAAATAGTGGGCCATAGAAAGCCTATTTTTTTTTTTGGGGGGGTTTTAGAAATTCTCCCTGGAAAAAAAAAGGGAGATTAATATTGCCCTTTGGGCTTGTGTGCCAGTACTAAGCGTTCCATCTCTCTCTCTCTCTCTTAGTCAGTGGGCCATAGAACGCCTATTTTTGGTTTTATTTGTTTTCTAAATTCTCCCTGAAAAAATCATTTTATTTTATTTGGTTTCTAAATTCTTCCTGATAAAATCATATTTTTTTTATTATTTTTTTTTCTAAAGTCTCCCTGAAAAAAAAAAAAAAAAAAAAAAAAAACAGTGGGAGATTAATATTGGCCTTTCTGCTTGTGTGCCAGTCTTGACTCCTGGGTGTGCCATCTCTCTCTCTCTCTCTCTCTCCAATTGTGGTCCATAGAAAGCCTATATTTTTTTTCCTTGATTTGGGTTCCAAAATCTACCAGAGAAAATAACTCCATCAATCATTGGTAGAAAAATATTGGCCTCTGGGCTTGTGTGCCACTCCTGATTCCTGTGTGCGTCATCTCTCACTCAGTGGCCCATAGAAAGCATATAGTTTGTTACATTTGTTTTCTAAATTCTCCCTGCAAAAATCAATGTTTTTTTTTTGGGGGGGTTTCTAAAGTGTTCCTGAAAAAAATAAAAATAAAAAAAAAATAATAGTGTGACATTAATATTAACATTTGTGCTTCAGTGACAGTCCTGCGTGTGGGGCATCTCTCTAATTTGCAGCCACCAAAAAAAGAGTGTGTAACATTGGGCCTGATTTTCGCTGTGGTCTCACCAACCTGTAAAGGGGTAGCTAAATCATACTGAAGTTATAGCTCACCGTGTAAGTTGTGTGACTGCAACAAATAACGTTAGTTTGGTTACGTTTTTAAAACAATGAGGAAGTCTAGTGGAAGAGGTCGTGGCCGGGGGCGTTCATTGTCAGCTGGTAATGAGGGTAGTGGTAGTGGTGGAGCATCAGGTGGTCGTGGGGAAAAAAATATTGCACCTAAGTCTGGAGCTGTGGAGCCAGGTTCGTCGTCCGGCTACACAAGGCCTCGAACGCTCCCTTTTCTGGGATTAGGAAAACCGCTTTTAAAGCCGGAGCAGCAAGAGCAAGTTTTGGCTTATCTTGCTGACTCAGCCTCTAGCTCTTTTGCCTCCTCTCGTGAAACTGGTAAAAGTAAAAGCAGCGCGTCGTTAGTGGATGTTCACGGTCAGGGACAAGTCACTTCCTTGTCCTCTTCAGCAAAAACAACAACAGAGAAGAATGCAGCAGGCGACACAACGGGTTACTCCATGGAGCTCTTTACACATACCGTCCCTGGCTTAGAAAGTGAAGCAGTTAACAGTCCATGCCCATTACAAATTGAATCTGACATGGAGTGCACTGACGCACAGCCACAGCCAGACTACTATGCTGGTCCTTTGACTCAGACCACAACATTGCCCTCGCAGGGTGCTGATCAAGAATCAGACCCTGATGAGACTATGTTGCCCCATCACGAACGCTATACCACCGAACGACACGGTGACACAGACGAAGTTGCGCAGGAGGTACAAGAAGAGTTATTAGATGACCCAGTTCTTGACCCCGATTGGCAGCCATTGGGGGAACAGGGTGCAGGCGGCAGCAGTTCTGAAGCAGAGGAGGAGGAGGGGCCGCAGCAGGCATCAACATCGCCACAGGTTCCATGTGCCGGGCCCGTATCTTGCCCAAAACGCGTGGCAAAGCCAAAACCTGGTGGAGGACAGCGTGGCCATCCGGTTAAAGCTCAGTCTGCAATGCCTGAAAAGGTATCCGATGCTAGAAAGAGTGCAGTCTGGCATTTTTTTAAACAACATCCAATTGATCAGCGCAAAGTCATCTGTCAAAAATGTTCTACTTCCTTAAGCAGAGGTCAGAATCTGAAAAGTCTCAATACTAGTTGCATGCATAGACATTTAACCACCATGCATTTGAAAGCTTGGACTAACTACCAAACGTCCCTTAAGGTTGTTGCACCCTCGGCCAATGAAGCTAGTCATCAACGCAACATCCCTTCCGGCAGTGTAGGACCACCATTTAGCGCACCACCTGCTGTATCTGTGCAGGTATCTTTGCCAGGCCAAAGCAGTCAGGGTCAGGGAATCACCAGTTTCGTAGTAGGAAACACTGCATCTAGGGCACCGGCGGCAACAATACCATCTCCCACCGTCTCTCAGTCTGCCATGTCCACCGGCACCCCCGCTAGTTCCACGATCTCCATCTCTCCAGTCCAGCTCACCCTACATGAGACTATGGTTAGAAAAAGGAAGTACTTAGCCTCGCATCCGCGTACACAGGGTTTGAACGCCCACATAGCTAGACTAATCTCGTTAGAGATGATGCCCTACCGGTTAGTTGAAAGCGAAGCTTTCAAAGACCTGATGGACTACGCTGTACCACGCTACGAGCTACCCAGTCGACACTTTTTTTCCAGAAAAGCCATCCCAGCCCTCCACCAGCATGTTAAAGAGCGCATCGTCCATGCACTCAGGCAATCTGTGAGCACAAAGGTGCACCTGACAACAGATGCATGGACCAGTAGGCATGGCCAGGGACGTTACGTGTCCATCACGGCACACTGGGTAAATGTGGTGGATTCAGGGTCCACAGGGGACAGCAAGTTTGGGACAGTTCTGCCTAGCCCACGGTCTAGTAAACAGTTGTCTGTAGCCGTTCGCACCCCCTCCTCCTCCTCCTCCTCCTCGTCCTCCTGCAGAAGCAAGAGCTCGTCCACAGACCGCAGTCGCACAAACACTCCATCCGCACCTGCCACAGTTGCACACCAGGTCTCCCATTATGGGGCAGCTACTGGCATACGTCAGCAGGCTGTATTGGCTATGAAGTGTTTGGGCGACAATAGACACACCGCGGAAGTTCTGTCCGAGTTCTTGCAGAAAGAAACGCAGTCGTGGCTGGGCACTGTAGATCTTGAGGCAGGCAAGGTAGTGAGTGATAACGGAAGGAATTTCATGGCTGCCATCTCCCTTTCCCAACTGAAACACATTCCTTGCCTGGCTCACACCTTAAACCTGGTGGTGCAGTGCTTCCTGAAAAGTTATCCGGGGTTATCCGACCTGCTCCTCAAAGTGCGTGGACTTTGCGCACATATCCGCCATTCGCCTGTACACTCCAGCCGTATGCAGACCTATCAGCGTTCTTTGAACCTTCCCCAGCATCGCCTAATCATAGACGTTGCAACAAGGTGGAACTCAACACTGCACATGCTTCAGAGACTGTGCGAACAGAGGCGGGCTGTTATGTTTTTGTGGGAGGATACACATACACGGGCAGGCAGTAGGATGGCAGACATGGAGTTGTCAGGTGTGCAGTGGTCGAAGATTCAAGACATGTGTCAAGTCCTTCAGTGTTTTGAGGAATGCACACGGCTGGTTAGTGCAGACAACGCCATAATAAGCATGAGCATCCCCCTAATGCGTCTGCTGATGCAAAGTTTGACGCACATAAAGGATCAGGCGTCTGCACCAGAGGAAGAGGAAAGCCTTGATGACAGTCAGCGATTGTCTGGTCAGGGCAGTGTACATGACGAGGTACCGGGCGAAGAGGAGGTGAAGGATGAGGAGGATGATGGGGATGAGTATATTTTTAATGAGGAAGCTTTCCCGGGGGCACGGGAAATTGGTGGCGTGGCAAGGCCGGGTTCTGGTTTTTTGAGGGACACAAGTGACGTAGATTTGCCTGCAACTGCCCCTCAACCAAGCACAACCGCAGATTTGACAACGGGAACTTTGGCCCACATGGCGGATTATGCCTTGCGTATCCTCAAAAGGGACACACGCATTACAAAAATGATGAACGATGACGATTACTGGTTGGCCTGCCTCCTTGATCCTCGCTATAAAGGCAAATTGCAAAATATTATGCCACATGAGAACTTGGAACTAATATTAGCAACAAAACAATCAACTCTTGTTGACCGTTTGCTTCTAGCATTCCCTGCACACAGCGCCCGTGATCGTTCTCACACGAGCTCCAGGGGCCAGCAGACCAGAGGTGTTAGAGGGGCAGAAATCAGAAGTGGCGTTGGCCAGAGGGGTTTTCTGACCAGGTTGTGGAGTGATTTTTCTATGACCGCAGACAGGACAGGTACTGCAGCATCAATTCAAAGTGACAGGAGACAACATTTGTCCAGTATGGTTACAAACTATTTTTCATCCCTTATCGACGTTCTCCCTCAACCGTCATTCCCATTTGATTACTGGGCATCCAAATTAGACACCTGGCCAGAATTGGCAGAATATGCATTGCAGGAGCTTGCTTGCCCGGCAGCTAGTGTCCTATCAGAAAGAGTATTCAGTGCTGCAGGTTCAATACTAACAGAAAAAAGGACTCGTCTGGCTACCCAAAATGTAGATGATCTAACCTTCATTAAAATGAACCACAACTGGATTTCAAAATCTTTTGCCCCACCCTGCCCGGCTGACACCTAGCTTTCCTATGAAAAGGTCTTGCCTGTGGACTATTCTGAATGACTTTTCCAATCTCGTAATTTTCTTCACCTGATTGTCCAGCATACGACATGTTTCCACCTCACAAAATGGCCAAACTCCCCACACGGGGCCGTGCTATCGCCACTTTGCGCTTGGACCCTTGAGAGTGCTGTTTGTCTGAAGAGGTGGGTGTGGCCGCTTTTGGTCGACGGCACTGCCACTGGGTCCCTCATAGTACAATAAAGTGTCTCTGGCGGTGGTGGTGCGCACCCAACGTCAGACACACCGTTGTAATATGAGGGGCCCTGTGCCTGTACCGCCGGCCACAAGCCAGTTCCCCCCCCAGCTCAAACAGTGCTCTACCACTAGCAAAATTATCTCTCACAGCTTCACCAATGTGTAGTCTAGGCGCTGACATCCTTCAATGCCTGGCACTGACAATACCATTGTTTTGACATTTTTGTTATGTTAGGCCTTCGAAGCCTGTCTGCGGTCCCTTCTTTCTACAACTACTACACTGACCAGGCCACTGCTGGCCGTGTTACCCTGGAACCAATTTAAAAGTGCCTATAGTCAGCCCAATTTTGTTATGTTAGGCCTTCGAAGACTGTCTGCCGTCACTCCTTCCACTAGACTTCCACTGACCATACACTGCTGCCCATGTACCCCTGGAACCAATTTAAAGTGCCTACAGCCAGCCCAATTTTGTTATGTTAGGCCTTGGAAGCCTGTCTGCGGTCACACCTTCCACTAGACTTCCACTGACCAGACCACTGCTGCCCATGTACCCCTGGAACCAATTTAAAAGTGCCTACAGCCAGCCCAAGTTTGTTATGTTAGGCCTTCGAAGCCTGTCTGCGGTCACTCCTTCCACTAGACTTCCACTGACCAGACCACTGCTGCCCGTGTACCCCTGGAACCAATTTAAAAGTGCCTACAGCCAGCCCAAGTTTGTTATGTTAGGCCTTGGAAGCCTGTCTGCGGTCACTCCTTCCACTAGACTTCCACTGACCATACACTGCTGCCCATGTACCCCTGGAACCAATTTAAAAGTGCCTACAGCCAGCCCAAGTTTGTTATGTTAGGCCTTCGAAGCCTGTCTGCGGTCACTCCTTCCACTAGACTTCCACTGACCAGACCACTGCTGCCCGTGTACCCCTGGAACCAATTTAAAAGTGCCTACAGCCAGCCCAAGTTTGTTATGTTAGGCCTTGGAAGCCTGTCTGCGGTCACTCCTTCCACTAGACTTCCACTGACCATACACTGCTGCCCATGTACCCCTGGAACCAATTTAAAAGTGCCTACAGCCAGCCCAAGTTTGTTATGTTAGGCCTTCGAAGCCTGTCTGCGGTCACTCCTTCCACTAGACTTCCACTGACCAGACCACTGCTGCCCGTGTACCCCTGGAACCAATTTAAAATTGCCTACAGCCATGTTTTATTATTTTAGGCCTTCGATGCCTGTCTGCGGTCACTCCTTCCACTAGTCCTCCACTGACCACACCACTGCTGCCCGTGTACCCCTGGAACCAATTTAAAATTGCCTACAGCCAGCCCAATTTTTTTATTTTAGGCCTTCGATGCCTGTCTGCGGTCCATTCTTTCAACTACTACTACACTGACCAGGGCACTGCTGCCCAAGTACCCCTGGAACCAATTTAAAATTGACTACAGCCATGTGTTAATATTTTAGGCCTTCGATGCCTGTCTGTGGTCACTCCTTCCACTAGGCCTCCACTGACCACACCACTGCTGCCCGTGTACCCCTGGAACCAATTTAAAATTGCCTACAGCCATGTGTGATTATTTTAGGCCTTCGATGCCTGTCTGCGGTCACTCCTTCCACTAGGCCTCCACTGACCACACCACTGCTGCCCGTGTAACCCTGGAACCAATTTAAAATTGCCTACAGCCATGTGTTATTATTTTAGGCCTTCGATGCCTGTCTGCGGTCACTCCTTCCACTAGGCCTCCACTGACCACACCACTGCTGCCCGTGTACCCCTGGAACCAATTTAAAATTGCCTACAGCCAGCCCAATTTTTTTATTTTAGGCCTTCGATGCCTGTCTGCGGTCCATTCTTTCAACTACTACTACACTGACCAGGGCACTGCTGCCCAAGTACCCCTGGAACCAATTTAAAATTGCCTACAGCCATGTGTGATTATTTTAGGCCTTCGATGCCTGTCTGCGGTCACTCCTTCCACTAGGCCTCCACTGACCACACCACTGCTGCCCGTGTAACCCTGGAACCAATTTAAAATTGCCTACAGCCATGTGTTATTATTTTAGGCCTTCGATGCCTGTCTGCGGTCACTCCTTCCACTAGGCCTCCACTGACCACACCACTGCTGCCCGTGTACCCCTGGAACCAATTTAAAATTGCCTACAGCCAGCCCAATTTTTTTATTTTAGGCCTTCGATGCCTGTCTGCGGTCCATTCTTTCAACTACTACTACACTGACCAGGGCACTGCTGCCCAAGTACCCCTGGAACCAATTTAAAATTGCCTACAGCCATGTGTGATTATTTTAGGCCTTCGATGCCTGTCTGCGGTCACTCCTTCCACTAGGCCTCCACTGACCACACCACTGCTGCCCGTGTAACCCTGGAACCAATTTAAAATTGCCTACAGCCATGTGTTATTATTTTAGGCCTTCGATGCCTGTCTGCGGTCACTCCTTCCACTAGGCCTCCACTGACCACACCACTGCTGCCCGTGTACCCCTGGAACCAATTTAAAATTGCCTACAGCCAGCCCAATTTTTTTATTTTAGGCCTTCGATGCCTGTCTGCGGTCCATTCTTTCAACTACTACTACACTGACCAGGGCACTGCTGCCCAAGTACCCCTGGAACCAATTTAAAATTGACTACAGCCATGTGTTAATATTTTAGGCCTTCGATGCCTGTCTGTGGTCACTCCTTCCACTAGGCCTCCACTGACCACACCACTGCTGCCCGTGTACCCCTGGAACCAATTTAAAATTGCCTACAGCCATGTGTGATTATTTTAGGCCTTCGATGCCTGTCTGTGGTCACTCCTTCCACTAGGCCTCCACTGACCACACCACTGCTGCCCGTGTACCCCTGGAACCAATTTAAAATTGCCTACAGCCATGTGTGATTATTTTAGGCCTTCGATGCCTGTCTGCGGTCACTCCTTCCACTAGGCCTCCACTGACCACACCACTGCTGCCCGTGTACCCCTGGAACCAATTTAAAATTGCCTACAGCCATGTGTGATTATTTTAGGCCTTCGATGCCTGTCTGCGGTCACTCCTTCCACTAGGCCTCCACTGACCACACCACTGCTGCCCGTGTAACCCTGGAACCAATTTAAAATTGCCTACAGCCATGTGTTATTATTTTAGGCCTTCGATGCCTGTCTGCGGTCACTCCTTCCACTAGGCCTCCACTGACCACACCACTGCTGCCCGTGTACCCCTGGAACCAATTTAAAATTGCCTACAGCCAGCCCAATTTTTTTATTTTAGGCCTTCGATGCCTGTCTGCGGTCCATTCTTTCAACTACTACTACACTGACCAGGGCACTGCTGCCCAAGTACCCCTGGAACCAATTTAAAATTGCCTACAGCCATGTGTGATTATTTTAGGCCTTCGATGCCTGTCTGCGGTCACTCCTTCCACTAGGCCTCCACTGACCACACCACTGCTGCCCGTGTAACCCTGGAACCAATTTAAAATTGCCTACAGCCATGTGTTATTATTTTAGGCCTTCGATGCCTGTCTGCGGTCACTCCTTCCACTAGGCCTCCACTGACCACACCACTGCTGCCCGTGTACCCCTGGAACCAATTTAAAATTGCCTACAGCCAGCCCAATTTTTTTATTTTAGGCCTTCGATGCCTGTCTGCGGTCCATTCTTTCAACTACTACTACACTGACCAGGGCACTGCTGCCCAAGTACCCCTGGAACCAATTTAAAATTGACTACAGCCATGTGTTAATATTTTAGGCCTTCGATGCCTGTCTGTGGTCCCTCCTTCCACTAGGCCTCCACTGACCTGTCTACTGCGGCCCGTGTACCCCTTGAACCAACCTAATAAAATATTTAAAAAATTAATTTGATTATAAAAAATAAGATCGTGTTGAGATCTCAAATGCAGACATTTTAACAATCAAAACAAACACACAACAAATATCTGGAACTGTACTACAAAGGTCCAACAGCTACAATTTCTTTCTCCTGCAAGAAGTTAACTGAAAGTTTTTTGGAGTTGTTAACACAGATATGGCATCCACCGAGTGTTGTCCTGTCGCGTCTCCTTTAAATTATTTCCAATAAGATGTTAAACTATTAATTTAATAAAATCAATAATTAAAAAAATAATTGAGTAAGTCAAAAGCACATTGCAAATAAACATTAATTACAAATCAAGAAGCATGGCGCGTCCGAGGGTGAGTAGATACCGAATAAGAATATAATCACCCTCGGACGCGCAATGCTTATTTACAACAGCCTTCCTTCCTAAGAATCAGCCCTTCCGTGGTGTAGAGAGAGGTTGTGTTACACTCCAAGGTGTTCCCCAGGTTGCCTTTCCTGAGCTTCTATCTTCAGGCTCTCATTAAATTGTGGTTAAATGGAACAACTGCATTTGGCGTACTAGTTGGTTTGGGGCCTACTATCGGTGTCTGCCACTCCTTGCTGTTCTCCTGGTTTCCTGTCCTGAAATTCCATTTTCAGCCTCTCGTTAAGTAGTTGTTAATGTTAGACTGCATTTGGCCTACTAGTTGGGTTGGGGCCTACTATCGGTGTCTGCCACTCCTTGCTGTTCTCCTCCACTGAACAAAGCTGTGCCGCCTGTTTACTACGGTTGCCAATTTTGAACTGCATTTCGACTACTTACTGATTTGGCCCTACTCTCTGTGTCAGCCTCTCATTCCAGTTGTCCTCCACTGCAATGCCCCCTGGTTATTCCTGTGTTACCAATTTTGAACTGCATTTAGCCCACTTTCTTCTTTGGGCCTATATCTGTGTTTCCACTTCATCGTGCCCATTGCCCAGCCAGTGATAGATGAGTCTGCTGGTACATTGACCCATAACGCAACATTCCCCGTGCACGCTACACAACAACATTGTGACCCTGCTGAAAGTCAGGTTGCTCTTCCCGCATACCATACCACCTTACACGGGGACAAAGAGGAAGGTGCAGATGAAAGTGCAGGTTCCTTCATCAGGTGGGGGGAGGAATACTAGTTGGCGACGTCACTGGCACAGGGCCTCTCATAGTACGCAAAAGTGTTGCTGCCGGTGGGAGGCGCCCCCGCCGTGCAAACACACCGCTGTACTTTGAGGGGCCCTGTGCCAGTGCCAATGCCAACGAGTGGGCCCCCCCCTGCTTGCTCAGGATCACAGCACTTGCAAAGTTGAAATACTTACCTCTCCCTGCTCCACTGCCGTGACGTGGTCCAGATTTACTGGGCCCACTAATTACTTGAACCAGCCCTACCCCCCACAACTTTAGCCAAATGACCCCCAATTTCAAATGCCTTCCAATTATTTTAAGGTAAATTACGCTTGACAAGCTTCATTAAGAAGAATGGATGGTTTTGACATTAAAATGGGCACTCTAGGTGTTTTCCTGGCCCCCACTCACTGCCGACTATGCTGCCCCATTGACTTGCATTGGGTTTCGTGTTTCGGTCGATCCCGACTTTACGTCATAATCGGCCGATTTCACTCGACCCGACTTTGGACATAGTCGGGTTTCGCAAAACCCGGCTCGACTCTAAAAAGGTCAAGGTCGCTCAACTCTAGTTAACAGTCCATGCCCATTACAAGTTGAATCTGACATGGAGTGCACTGATGCACAGCCACAGCCAGACTACTATGCTGGTCCTTTGACTCAGACCACAACATTGCCCTCGCAGGGTGCTGATCAAGAATCAGACCCTGATGAGACTATGTTGCCCCATCACGAACGCTATACCACCGACCGACATGGTGACACAGACGAAGTTGCACACGAGCTACAAGAAGAGGTAATAGATGACCCAGTTCTTGACCCCGATTGGCAGCCATTGGGGGAACAGGGTGCAGGCGGCAGCAGTTCTGAAGCGGAGGAGGAGGGGCCGCAGCAGGCATCAACATCGAAACAGGTTCCATCTGCCGGGCCCGTATCTTGCCCAAAACGCGTGGCAAAGTCAAAACCTGTTGGAGGACAGCGTGGCCATCCGGTTAAAGCTCAGTCTGCAATGCCTGAAAAGGTATCCGATGCTAGAAAGAGTGCAGTCTGGCATTTTTTTAAACAACATCCAATTGATCAGCGCAAAGTCATCTGTCAAAAATGTTCAACTACCTTAAGCAGAGGGCAGAATCTGAAAAGTCTCAATACAAGTTGCATGTATAGACATTTAACCACCATGCATTTGCAAGCTTGGACAAACTACCAAACGTCCCTTAAGGTTGTAGCACCCTCGGCCAATGAAGCTAGTCATCAACGCAACATCCCTTCCGGCAGTGTAGGGCCACCATTTTCTGCACCACCTGCAGTATCTGTGCAGGTTTCTTTGCCAGGCCAAAGCAGTCAGGGTCAGGGAATCACCAGTTTCGTAGTAGGAAACACTGCATCTAGGGCACCGGCGGCAACAATACCATCTCCCACCGTCTCTCAGTCTGCCATGTCCACCGGCACCCCCGCTAGTTCCACGATCTCCAGCTCTCCAGTCCAGCTCACCCTACATGAGACTATGGTTAGAAAAAGGAAGTACTTAGCCCCGCATCCGCGTACACAGGGTTTGAACGCCCACATAGCTAGACTAATCTCGTTAGAGATGATGCCCTACCGGTTAGTTGAAAGCGAAGCTTTCAAAGCCCTGATGGACTACGCTGTACCACGCTACGAGCTACCCAGTCGACACTTTTTTTCCAGAAAAGCCATCCCAGCCCTCCACCAGCATGTTAAAGAGCGCATCGTCCATGCACTCAGGCAATCTGTGAGCACAAAGGTGCACCTGACAACAGATGCATGGACCAGTAGGCATGGCCAGGGACGTTACGTGTCCATCACGGCACACTGGGTAAATGTGGTGGATGCAGGGTCCACAGGGGACAGCAAGTTTGGGACAGTTCTGCCTAGCCCACGGTCTAGGAAACAGTTGGCTGTAGCCGTTCGCACCCCCTCCTCCTCCTCCTCGTCCTCCTGCAGAAGCGAGAGCTCGTCCACAGACCGCAGTTGCACAACCACTCCATCCGCAGCTGCCACTGTTGCACACCAGGTCTCCCATTATGGGGCAGCTACTGGCAAACGTCAGCAGGCTGTATTGGCTATGAAGTGTTTGGGCGACAACAGACACACCGCTGAAGTTCTGTCCGAGTTCTTGCAGAAAGAAACGCAGTCGTGGCTGGGCACTGTAGATCTTGAGGCAGGCAAGGTAGTGAGTGATAACGGAAGGAATTTCATGGCTGCCATCTCCCTTTCCCAACTGAAACACATTCCTTGCCTGGCTCACACCTTAAACCTGGTGGTGCAGTGCTTCCTGAAAAGTTATCCGGGGTTATCCGACCTGCTCCTCAAAGTGCGTGGACTTTGCTCACATATCCGCCGTTCGCCCGTACACTCCAGCCGTATGCAGACCTATCAGCGTTCTTTGAACCTTCCCCATCATCGCCTAATCATAGACGTTGCAACAAGGTGGAACTCAACACTGCACATGCTTCAGAGACTGTGTGAACAGAGGCGGGCTGTTATGTTTTTGTGGGAGGATACACATACACGGGCAGGCAGTAGGATGGCAGACATGGAGTTGTCAGGTGTGCAGTGGTCGAAGATTCAAGACATGTGTCAAGTCCTTCAGTGTTTTGAGGAATGCACACGGCTGGTTAGTGCAGACAACGCCATAATAAGCATGAGCATCCCCCTAATGCGTCTGCTGATGCAAAGTTTGATGCACATAAAGGATCAGGCGTCTGCAGCTGAGGAAGAGGAAAGCCTTGATGACAGTCAGCCATTGTCTGGCCAGGGCAGTGTACAGGACGAGGTAGCGGGCGAAGAGGAGGAGGAGGACGAGGAGGATGATGGGGATGATTATATTTTTAATGAGGAAGCTTTTCCGGGGCCAGTGGAAATTGTTGGCGCGGCAAGGCCGGGTTCTGGTTTTTGGAGGGACACAAGTGACGTGGATTTGCCTGAAACTGCCCCTCAACCAAGCACAACCACAGATTTGAGAACTGGAACTTTGGGCCACATGGCGGATTATGCCTTACGTATCCTCAAAAGGGACACACGCATAACAAAAATGATGAACGATGACGATTACTGGTTGGCCTGCCTCCTTGATCCTCGCTATAAAGGCAAATTGCAAAATATAATGCCACATGAGAACTTGGAACTAATATTAGCAACCAAACAATCAACTCTTATTGACCGTTTGCTTCTGGCATTCCCTGCACACAGCGCCCGTGATCGTTCTAACACGAGCTGCAGAGGCCAGCAGACCAGAGGTGTTAGAGGGGCAGAAATCAGAAGTGGCGTTGGCCAGAGGGGTTTTCTGACCAGGTTGTGGAGTGATTTTGCTATGACCGCAGACAGGACAGGTAGTGCAGCATCAATTCAAAGTGACAGGAGACAACATTTGTCCAGTATGGTTACTAACTATTTTTCATCCCTTATCGACGTTCTCCCTCAACCGTCATTCCCATTTGATTACTGGGCATCAAAATTAGACACCTGGCCAGAATTGGCAGAATATGCATTGCAGGAGCTTGCTTGCCCGGCAGCTAGTGTCCTATCAGAAAGAGTATTCAGTGCTGCAGGTTCAATACTAACAGAAAAAAGGACTCGTCTGGCTACCCAAAATGTAGATGATCTAACCTTCATTAAAATGAACCACAACTGGATTTCGAAATCTTTTGCCCCACCTTGCCCGGCTGACACCTAGCTTTCCTATGTAAAGGTCTTGCCTGTGGACTATTCTGAACGACTTTTCCAATCTCGTAATTTGCAGCACCTGATTGTCCAGCATCCGACATGTTAACACCTCCCTAAATGGCCAAAGTCCCCACACGGGGCCGTGGTATCGCCACTTGGCGCCAGCACCCGTGAGAGTACTGTTTGTCTGAAGAGGTGGGTGTGCCCGCTTTTGGTCGACGGCACTGCCACTAGGTCCCTCATAGTACAATAAAGTGTCTGGCGGTGGTGGTGCGAACCCAACGTCAGACACACCGTTGTAATATGAGGGGCCCTGGGCCTGTACCGCCGGCCACAAGACAGTCCCCCCCCAGCTCAAACAGTGCTCTACCACTTGCAAAATTTTCTCTCACAGCTCCACCAATGTTTAGTCTATGCGCTGACATCCTTCAATGCCTGGCACTGTCAATACCATTGTATTGACATTTTTCTTATGTTAGGCCTTCGAAGCCTGTCTGCGGTCACTCCTTCCACTAGGCCTCCACTGACCTGTCTACTGCTGCCCGTGTTCCCCTGGAACCAATTTTAAATTGCCTACAGCCAGCCCAATTTATTATGTTAGGGCTTCGAAGCCTGTCTGCGGTCCCTCCTTCCACTAGGCCTCCACTGACCTGTCTACTGCCGCCCGTGTTCCCCTGGAACCAATTTTAAATTGCCTACAGCCAGCCCAATTTATTATGTTAGGGCTTCGAAGCCTGTCTGCGGTCCCTCCTTCCACTAGGCCTCCACTGACCTGTCTACTGCTGCCCGTGTTCCCCTGGAACCAATTTTAAATTGCCTACAGCCAGCCCAATTTATTATGTTAGGGCTTCGAAGCCTGTCTGCGGTCCCTCCTTCCACTAGGCCTCCACTGACCTGTCTACTGCCGCCCGTGTTCCCCTGGAACCAACATCAGAAAATATAAAAATAGGTGTTTTGCTTATAAAAAAGAAAATACTGGAGAGATATCAAATGCAGGCATTTTAACATTAAAAACAAACACATACAACAAAAATCTGGTACAGTACTAAAAATGGCCACCAGCTACAATAACTTTCTCGTGCAAGTAGTTAACTGAAAGTTTTTTTCAATTTAAAACACAGATATGGCATCCACCGAGTGTTGTCCTGTCGCGTCTTCTTTATATTATTGCCAAGAAGATGCAAAACAATGAAAATAATAAAATCATTATTTACCAAAAAAATAGAGTAAGTCAAAACCACATTGCAAATAAACATTCATTACAAATAAAGAAGCAGGGCGCGTCCGAGGGTGAGTATATACCTAATAAGAATATAATCACCCTCGGACGCGCCCTGCTTCTTTACGACAGCCTTCCTTCCTAAGAATCAGCCCTTCCGTGGTGTAGAGAGAGGGTGTGTTACACTCCAAGGTGTTCCCCAGGTTGCCTTTCCTGAGCTTCGATCTTCATGCTCTCGTTTAGTAGTTGTCGGAAAGTAGGCTGCATTAGGCCTACAAATTGGGTATGGGGTGGAGAGAGATGGTGTGTTACACTCCAAGGTGTTCCCCAGGTTTCCTTGCCATTGCTTCGGTCTTCCGACTCTCGTTTAGTAGTTGTAGAAAACTACACTGCATTAGGCCTACAAAATGGGTATAGGGTGGAGAGAGATGGTGTGTTCCACTCCAAGGTGTTCTCCAGGTTGCCTTTCCAGAGCTTCGATCTTAATGCTCTCGTTTAGTAGTTGTTGGAAACTACACTGCATTAGGCCTCCAAATTGGCTATGGGGTGGAGAGAGATGGTGTGTTCCACTCCAAGGTGTTCTCCAGGTTGCCTTTCCAGAGCTTCGATCTTAATGCTCTCGTTTAGTAGTTGTTGGAAACTACACTGCATTAGGCCTCCAAATTGGCTATGGGGTGGAGAGAGATGGTGTGTTACACTCCAAGGTGTTCTCCAGGTTTCCTCGCCATTGCTTCGATCTTCAGACTCTCGTTTAGTAGTTGTAGAAAACTACACTGCATTAGGCCTACAAAATGGGTATCGGGTGGAGAGAGATGGTGTGTTACACTCCAAGGTGTTCCCCAGGTTTCCTTGCCATTGCTTCGGTCTTCCGACTCTCGTTTAGTAGTTGTAGAAAACTACACTGCATTAGGCCTACAAAATGGGTATAGGGTGGAGAGAGATGGTGTGTTCCACTCCAAGGTGTTCTCCAGGTTGCCTTTCCAGAGCTTCGATCTTAATGCTCTCGTTTAGTAGTTGTTGGAAACTACACTGCATTAGGCCTCCAAATTGGCTATGGGGTGGAGAAAGATGGTGTGTTCCACTCCAAGATGTTCTCCAGGTTGCCTTTCCAGAGCTTCGATCTTAATGCTCTCGTTTAGTAGTTGTTGGAAACTACACTGCATTAGGCCTCCAAATTGGCTATGGGGTGGAGAGAGATGGTGTGTTACACTCCAAGGTGTTCTCCAGGTTTCCTCACCATTGCTTCGATCTTCAGACTCTCGTTTAGTAGTTGTAGAAAACTACACTGCATTAGGCCTAGACAATGGGTATCGGGTGGAGAGAGATGGTGTGTTACACTCCAAGGTGTTCCCCAGGTTTCCTTGCCATTGCTTCGGTCTTCCGACTCTCGTTTAGTAGTTGTAGAAAACTACACTGCATTAGGCCTACAAAATGGGTATAGGGTGGAGAGAGATGGTGTGTTCCACTCCAAGGTGTTCTCCAGGTTTCCTTTCCATAGCTTCGATCTTAATGCTCTCGTTTAGTAGTTGTTGGAAACTACACTGCATTAGGCCTCCAAATTGGCTATGGGGTGGAGAGAGATGGTGTGTTCCACTCCAAGGTGTTCTCCAGGTTGCCTTTCCAGAGCTTCGATCTTAATGCTCTCGTTTAGTAGTTGTTGGAAACTACACTGCATTAGGCCTCCAAATTGGCTATGGGGTGGAGAGAGATGGTGTGTTCCACTCCAAGGTGTTCTCCAGGTTGCCTTTCCAGAGCTTCGATCTTAATGCTCTCGTTTAGTAGTTGTTGGAAACTACACTGCATTAGGCCTCCAAATTGGCTATGGGGTGGAGAGAGATGGTGTGTTCCACTCCAAGATGTTCTCCAGGTTGCCTTTCCAGAGCTTCGATCTTAATGCTCTCGTTTAGTAGTTGTTGGAAACTACACTGCATTAGGCCTCCAAATTGGCTATGGGGTGGAGAGAGATGGTGTGTTACACTCCAAGGTGTTCTCCAGGTTTCCTCGCCATTGCTTCGATCTTCAGACTCTCGTTTAGTAGTTGTAGAAAACTACACTGCATTAGGCCTACAAAATGGGTATCGGGTGGAGAGAGATGGTGTGTTACACTCCAAGGTGTTCCCCAGGTTTCCTTGCCATTGCTTCGGTCTTCCGACTCTCGTTTAGTAGTTGTAGAAAACTACACTGCATTAGGCCTACAAAATGGGTATAGGGTGGAGAGAGATGGTGTGTTCCACTCCAAGGTGTTCTCCAGGTTGCCTTTCCAGAGATTCGATCTTAATGCTCTCGTTTAGTAGTTGTTGGAAACTACACTGCATTAGGCCTCCAAATTGGCTATGGGGTGGAGAGAGATGGTGTGTTACACTCCAAGGTGTTCTCCAGGTTTCCTCGCCATTGCTTCGATCTTCAGACTCTCGTTTAGTAGTTGTAGAAAACTACACTGCATTAGGCCTACAAAATGGGTACCGGGTGGAGAGAGATGGTGTGTTACACTCCAAGGTGTTCCCCAGGTTTCCTTGCCATTGCTTCGGTCTTCCGACTCTCGTTTAGTAGTTGTAGAAAACTACACTGCATTAGGCCTACAAAATGGGTATAGGGTGGAGAGAGATGGTGTGTTCCACTCCAAGGTGTTCTCCAGGTTGCCTTTCCAGAGCTTCGATCTTAATGCTCTCGTTTAGTAGTTGTTGGAAACTACACTGCATTAGGCCTCCATATTGGCTATGGGGTGGAGAGAGATGGTGTGTTACACTCCAAGGTGTTCTCCAGGTTTCCTCGCCATTGCTTCGATCTTCAGACTCTCGTTTAGTAGTTGTAGAAAACTACACTGCATTAGGCCTACAAAATGGGTATCGGGTGGAGAGAGATGGTGTGTTACACTCCAAGGTGTTCCCCAGGTTTCCTTGCCATTGCTTCGGTCTTCCGACTCTCGTTTAGTAGTTGTAGAAAACTACACTGCATTAGGCCTACAAAATGGGTATGGGGTGGAGAGAGATGGTGTGTTCCACTCCAAGGTGTTCTCCAGGTTGCCTTTCCTGAGCTTCTATCTTCAGGCTCTCGTTAAATTGTGGTTAAATGGAACAACTGCATTTGGCGTACTAGTTGGTTTGGGGCCTACTAACAGTGTCTGCCGCTCCTTGCTGTTCTCCTGGTTTCCTGTCCTGAAATTCCGTTTTCAGGCGCTCGTTAAGTAGTTGTTAATGTTAGACTGCATTTGGCCTACTAGTTGGGTTGGGGCCTACTATCGGTGTCTGCCACTCCTTGCTGTTCTCCTCCACTGAACAAAGCTGTGCCGCCTGTTTACTACGGTTGCCAATTTTGAACTGCATTTCGACCACTTACTGATTTGGGCCTACTCTCTGTGTCAGCCTCTCATTCCAGTTGTCCTCCACTGCAATGCCCCCTGGTTATTCCTGTGTTACCAATTTTGAACTGCATTTAGCCAACTTTATTCTTTGGGCCTATATCTGTGTTTCCTCCTCATCCTGCCCATTGCCCAGCCAGTGATAGATGAGTCTGCTGGTACATTGACCCATAACGCAACATTCCCCGTGCACGCTACACAACAACATTGTGACCCTGCTGAAAGTCAGGTTGCTCTTCCCGCATACCATACCACCTTACACGGGGACAAAGAGGAAGGTGCAGATGAAAGTGCAGGTTCCTTCATCAGGTGGGGGGAGGAATACTAGTTGGCAACGTCACTGGCACAGGGCCTCTCATAGTACGCAAAAGTGTTGCTGCCGGTGGGAGGCGCCCCCGCCGTGCAAACACACCGCTGTACTTTGAGGGGCCCTGTGCCAGTGCCAATGCCAACGAGTGGGCCCCTCCTGCTTGCTCAGGTTCACAGCACTTGCAAAGTTGAAATACTTACCTCTCCCTGCTCCACTGCCGTGACGTGGTCCAGATTTCCTGGGCCCACTAATTACTTGAACCAGCCCTACCCACCACAACTTTAGCCAAATGACCCCCAATTTCAAATGCCTTCCAATTATTATAAGGTAAATTACGCTTGACAAGCTTCATTAAGAAGAATGGATGGTTTTGACATTAAAATGGGCACTCTAGGTGTTTTCCTGGCCCCCACTCACTGCCGACTATGCTGCCCCATTGACTTGCATTGGGTTTCGTGTTTCGGTCGATCCCGACTTTACGTCCTAATCGGCCGATTTCACTCGACCCGACTTTTGAGATAGTCGGGTTTCGCGAAACCCGGCTCGACTCTAAAAAGGTCAAGGTCGCTCAACTCTACCTCTTACAGTTGACCATGGAATACACTGACTTATTACAGAGGTGAAATCCTATGACACTCCTCTCAAATTCAGTAAAAGCTTTAGGGGCTAGAATTTTTTTACACCTATTGAAATTGTATTAAATGAAAAACCTGAATTCAATAAATAAGAGTTATGTCCCAATCAGACATGAGCGGTCCAATACAAGGAAGATGGAGTTTGACTGAAATTTCCTTAAATTCACAGTTTCATAATTCTTTTTTCTCTTGTACACATGTAAGCTCTTATCATCAGCAAGATCCTTTCTCTCTCTTAAATGTAGAGTGTAGGCTCTTATTGTCAGTAGGGTCCTCACTCTCTCTTCTGTAGAGTCTATTCTCTTTTGGTTAGAGTCCAAGCTCGCTCTCTCACCTATTGAGTGTAAGATCTTATGGTCAGCTGGGTCCTCTCTTTCTCTTCTCTCCTCCAGATGTAATTTTCAAGTAATTACAGGCTTTCCAGTATTGAGATTTGTTAAAATTTATAAGCCACAAAATACATTTTGGAGGAAAATTTGGCAAAGTCAGCAAATTTTAACTTTCGAAAGATCGGCTCAGCTCTTGTCCCAATACTTTTGCCCAAATAGTGCATGTTAATAAGTATTTGAATTACTACTTAAGCCCTCATCTCATATGTTGACACATTCTCCTGATTATTATTCACTCCCTTCCTTAACTCTGTACAGGAAACTATGGAATTTTACCGCACGTACCAGCAATAGGTGGTAATGAGGGAGTTGGGGAGGTGATAAAAGTTGGCTGCCAAGTCCATGGATTTAAAACAGGAGATTGGGTTATACCAGTCGATTGTGGCTTTGGTAAGTCTTTTTTAAAAGGAACAAATCATTTTTTATTATATTTGTCTCATTTTATTATAAAAACATGTTAAGAATATACTACTATTTTTTCTAGTTTACTAATTTTATTCAGATTTTGAGTTTTAGGTCTGTCACATTGAAAGAAGAAGTCATGTATTTTACTGGCTCCTCCTTGGAGTCTGAATGGGGTTTATTTGAACTCTGCAGATAGTTATTAGCCAATCCAGGTCTAACTGCTCTCTGATGTCAGTAGTCCAGTAAGATTTGGATTATAGTGTCTGCATGGAAAATATTCAAAGTGTTTGTAAATATGTTTTACTTTTTTGTGTAGTTTTGTGAACACATTGTGTTAGGACTGGCAGAACGCACCAAATAATAATTAGAGATGATATAAGGTGCGTTCGCAAGTCCGGGGTCCACTGTGCAGCTAAGACACCTGCTGCTTGGTATTGACAGACTATATGGCGGTATAATGTGAGTAAACACACGGGTTAGCTTTACGTGGTATGAAAGAAGTGAACCCTGTTGAGTCACAGGTCCGCGATACCGCACAGAGAGCACAAGCAAGGCGACACAGAACTCTGCCCCAAGAGTCAGGGTAAGAGTCCCTCTCAGTAGCGTAGCTACCGGGGGGCCAGAGGGTGTGGGTGCCCCGGGCCCGGTGCTCTGAGGGGGCCCACCCGGAGCTACGCTACTGTAACTGTATCGGCGCTATGGGGCCCCTGAGCAGGCGGGGGGCCCGGTGCCAGCAGAGGGCCACCCACCGTAATCGGAACAGCAGCTGTACCGGCATTTAGCCTTTACAGCTGATCGCAATGATGGGAGAGGGAGCGCGGGATCAGCGGGAGCAGCGCAGGAACCAAGAAGAAGAGAGGTGAATATTTATTTATTATTATTATTTTTTTAATGGGTGCTGCTGCCTTATTACAGGGTCTGCCTATGGGGGGCTGCCTTATTACAGGGTCTGCCTATGGGAGGGCTGCCTTATTACAGGGTCTGACTATGGGGGTGCTGCTTTACTACATGGACTGCCTCATTACAGGGTCTGACTATGGGGGTGCTGCCTTATTACAGGGTCTGCCTATGGGGGGCTGCCTTATTACAGAATCTGACTATAAGGGTGCTGCCTCATTACAGGGTCTGACTATGGGGGTGCTGCCTTATTACAGGGTCTGACTATGGGGGTGCTGCCTTATTACAGGGTCTGACTAAAGGGGTGCTGTCTTATTACAGGGTCTGACTATAGGGGTGCTGCCTCATTACAGGGTCTGACTATTGGGTTGCTGCCTTATTACAGGGTCTGACTATGGGGGTGCTGCCTTATTACAGGGTCTGACTATGAGGGTGCTGCCTTATTACAGGGTCTGCCTATGGGGGCTGCCTTTTTACAGGGTCTGACTATAGGGGTGCTGCCTTATTACAGGGTCTGCCACCTTATTACAGGGTCTGCCTATGGGGTGCTGCCTTATACTACAGAGTCTGCCTATGGGGGTGCTGCCTTATACTACAGAGTCTGCCTATGGGGGTACTGCCTTATTACAGGGTCTACCTATATGGGGGTACTGCCTTATTGCAGTGTCTGCCTATAGAGTCTGCCTAAGGGGAGTGCATTTTACTATATTGTGGACTATTTGGTGCATTATGCTACTATATATGGAGGCTATCTAGGGGGCCATTATACAGTATGGAGATTACAGTGTGGGGGTCATTATACATTGTTGGAGCCATCAAACAGTTTGGGGGCTACTAAGGAGTCAGTATAGTGTGTGGGTGCAATATACTGTGTATAAGAGAGCTTCATGCTGTGTATAAGGGAGCTGTACAGGGGGGAGACTCGGAACTTTATTAAATGTAAAGTGGGCACTTATTGTTATAGGGGAACTCAGGTTACTATGACTGTCCAAGGGGCACACCGGACAATATTACTTTCTAGGGGGCAAAATATGGGCACTGTTTTCTAGGGCACTTGCACCTGGCATTACTATATTGTAGAGAGTTGCTTTAGAATTTAGAGGGCACAGAGAACTGCACAGCAGGTGCAGTAATAGGGACACATATGGCAGCAGCGGCTCAGTATTGGGGTATCAGGTGCAGTAATAGTCACACATACGGCAGCTGCGGCTCAGTATTGGGATATCAGGGGCAGTAATAGGGTCAAATACGGCAGAGGCTCAGTATTGGGGTATCAGGTGCAGTAATAGGGACACATACGGCAGCAGCGGCACAGTATTGGGGTATCAGGCGCAGTAATAGGGACACATACGGCAGCAGCGGCTCAGTATTGGGGTATAAGGGGCAGTAATAGGGACATACGGCAGCAGCGGCTCAGTATTGGGGTATAAGGGGCAGTAATAGGGACATACGGCAGCAGCGGCTCAGTATTGGGGTATCAGGGGCAGTAATAGTCACACATACGGCAACTGCGGCTCAGTATTGGGGTATCAGGGGCAGTAATAGGGTCAAATACAGCAGAGGCTCAGTATTGGGGTATCAGGTGCAGTAATAGGGACACATACGGCAGCAGCGGCACAGTATTGGGGTATCAGGCGCAGTAATAGGGACACATACAGCAGAGGCTCAGTATTGGTTGGGGTATAAGGGGCAGTAATAGGGACATACGACAGCAGCGGCTCAGTATTGGTGTATCAGGGGCAGTAATAGGGACACATACGGCAGCAGCGGCTCAGTATCGGCGTATCAGGTGGAGTACTAGGGTCACATACGGCAGAGGCTCAGTATTGGGATATCAGGTGGAGTAATAGGATCACATATGGCAGCAGCGGCTCAGTATTGGGGTATCAGGTGCAGTAATATGGACACATACGGCAGCAGTGGCACAGTATTGGAGTATCAGGTGCAGTAATAGGGACACATACGGCAGAAGCAGCTCAGTATTGGGGTATCAGGTGCAGTAATAGGGACACATACAGCAGAGGCTCAGTATTAGGGTATCAGGTGCAGTAATAGGGACACATACGGCAGCAGCGGCTCAGTATTGGGGTATCAGGTGCAGTAATAGGGACACATACGGCAGCAGCGGCTCAGTATTGGGGTATCAGGAGCAGTAATTGGGGAACATACAGCAGAGGCTCAGTATTGGGGTATCAGGTGGAGTAATAGGTTCACATACGGCAGAGGCTCAGTATTGGGGTATCAGGTGCAGTAATAGGGACACATATAGCAGCAGCAGCAGCTCAGTATTGGGGTATCAGGTGCAGTAATAGGGACACATACGGCAGCAGCGGCTCAGTATTGGGGTATCAGGTGCAGTAATAGGGACACATATGGCAGCAGAGGCTCAGTATTGGGGTATCAGGGGCAGTAATAGGGACACATACAGCAGCAGTGGCTCAGTATTGGGGTATAAGGTGCAATAATAGGGACACACGTCAGCAGCGGCTCAGTTTTGGGGTATCAGGGGCAGTAATATGGACACATACGACAGGAGCAGCTAAGTTTTGGGGTATCAGTAGGATGAGGAGTTTGTGCAGGTTGAGAATAGATGGTGATGGGGCTGGAATGTGAGAAGTGAAATGTGTTGTATTCTCTGCAGATGAGTCCTGGCTTGAAGAAATTGTCATGTCTGTCTGCGCCAGATGGAAAAGATGGGAAAAATGAACGATTCCATCAGAAAGGACGTCAGCGGTAAAAGTCATTATCTATAACTGTGCAGTGATCTGTTATATGTTCTGCAGGGCTGGTATCTACCACTGACCATATGGTGGTAATATCAATATTGGTCTTTATACAGAGATTATCTTCAGTAACAGCGCAGTCATCTGCTGAGGTTCTCCTCCACTATTAGGGCACGTCACTGAGTTGTAATCAAGGTCACCTGGTTAGGGGCCAACTCAGAAGTTTCGCCCCCCTGAACCAAAACCCTAGCTATGCCTCTGGTCCCTCTAGATCTCTTGCGCTTGACACCGCTACTGTGGTGCCAGGGAATCAACTAAAGTAAACATTTACCGCACCGAAGTGCGTGCAGCGCCACTCTGGCGGACGCCACTAACCACCCTAACTAGGGCCAGGAAAGTGCACTATCTGCGCACGGTGCCGCTCTGGCAGTCACTACTAACTAGATTCAATAACTTGTGCAATTGTGCAGGATAGCACTGTCGGGCGCTAGGTAGCTCTACCATTCGCGAGCAGGCAATAACACTAGGGATGGGAATGATTCGGAGCTTTCATCCATCAACAGACATTCATCCACACACACACAAGTTAACAAGTTTACACTAGCGCATGGCCGAGCAGCCATGCAAACCTTTAATAGCAGTAGCGCTTCGGGACCTTCCTGATGGTCCAATAGGAGCAGCAACAGGACCTGAGCATGTGACCCCCAACCTCCAATGGGAGGTCGTCCCGTGGGCATGCTCAGTGTGGGAAAAGCAGGACTTAGTCCCTGAAATGCCTGCTCGCTGCTGATCAGTGCTGGCTACAAAGGCAGAGTCTGGAAAGGTAGCAGTACCCAAGCGCACAGTATCAGCTTGAGCCAGACCCTGGGATCGATGTCTCTGCTGAGCAGGGTCCACTGCTGCTGGAGGAGAATGGGAGACTGCAGTGGACATGGTTCGAGATTCCCCTTGTGCAGCGGCGGGAACTCAACACCTAACACATTGTGATAAAGTTTTAATTGAAAGGGGTATTCTAGCTGTAAGGAATATTTGAAAATTTTTACTTTTCAGTAAATCAGTGGGGGGGTCACAACAATAACTAAAAATGTAATTGAATTCCTCTTTTGAATGGATAGGTGGTTGACCATGCATGGTATTGGGCCATTCACAGTCTATGGGACTTTCAGAGGAAGTTGAGCACTCTACCTGTGTATTGGGCAGTTTTGTAGATAGCAAATTGAATTTTAGGGTGCCTGCTCAATGACCTCTCTATTCACTCAAGGAAATCTTGTTCCACATACCACCTGGTCCTCGACTGGTTTCCGAGCCTTCTTTTCTAGCATATGACAACAATGTTATGCACATAAAAGCAAAATGTTATATGGATATTTAATTACTGAGACCAATCAGATTGTTACATTGTTTACATGATATCCCAATTGGAAGAGAAAGCTCAGAGACTCTAAACTCTATATTTCATCCCCTAACCGTACTCCCGCTGTACTAAAGAACGCCAATGACTGTCTGTCCACAGTCGCCGACATCATGTCCGCCCTCTATCTAAAACTCAACCTCTCCAGAACTGAACTTCTTCTGCTCCCACTGTCTACTAAACTCCCTAAATCTGACATTTCTCTCTCTGTGGGTGGCACCATAATAACACCCCGGCAGCAGGCGCGCTGTCTGGGTGTTATGTTTGACACCAATCTCTCCTTCACTTCCCATAAACAATCTCTTGCTGGCTCACACCCCTTACACCTAAAGAACATCTCTAGAATCTGCCCTTTTCTCACCATGGAAACAATAAAAACCCTCACTGTTGCCCTGATCCACTCCCGCCTGGACTACTGTATTGCTCTATTATTTGGCCTCCCCCTCACTCGACTTTCCCCTCTTCAGTCTATCCTTAATGCAGCAGCCAGGGTCATCTATCTAGCTAATCGGTATTCAGATGCAGCCGCACTTAGTCAGTCATTACACTGGCTGCCCATTCATTATAGGATACAATTCAAAGTACTTGTTCTCACCCACAAAGCTCTTCACAGTGTGGCACCCCCTTACATCTCCTCCCTCATTTCGGTCTATCGGCCTAACCAACCGCTGCGCTCTGCAAATGACTTTCGACTACCCTCTGCACTAATCCGTACCTCCCACTCCCATCTCCAAGACTTTTCGGCGCTGCGTGAATCCTCTGGTGGTCTACCCCAAGAAATGAGAACCATTCACAATTTGCATAGTTTTAGGCACTCCCTCAAAACATATTTGTTCAGAGCGGCCTATCACGTTCACTAATAAAAGTCATTTTATGTGTAAGGGTTCGTGTGTAGCCCAATTCACTATCTCCATCTATCCCCCACCCCCTGAAGATGGCCGGACCATCATTGTAAATACATCATTGTAAATACACACCTGTACTTTGTATCTCCCCCACCTCATTGTAGATTGTAAGCTCTCATGAGCAGGGTCGTCCTATTGTGCTTTAATTATTTTATTGTTAACATTGTTACTTATGACTTGCGTTTGAAACTCAAACTATAAAGCGCTGCGGAATATGTTGGCGCTATATCAATAAAGATTATTATTATTATTATTAGACCCCGTCAGGAACGCAGCATGCGGTGCGTAGAGGATTGGTTATGCCGGGGCCTTGCTGGAATGGTTTTCAAAAACAAAAACGCATTGTACAAGCCATTGGATTGTCAATGGCTTCCTTCTATATATACAATGGAAATAATAAAACTCATTAAAATCGAGAATATATGTATGTGCAAGAAGGTTTGTTAAAATTAATTCCACATATTTTACTCTATTATTATTCTTCCATTTTACACTATTGGCTTTACAATAAGACCCGGCTCATGCTGCACACAAAGATCTGCAAAGTTTTGCTTTTAACTTCACTGACGCGTTATGAACGGATTTATATATTCAGAACAGGTTATTATTTGGATATTGTAGTAAATGAAAGCCCCAGCATGTGATCTCTTTAAAATTCTTTGCTTTATTTAGACCCTTTAGAATCCATCTAGTGCAGAAACCACCAGTCGACTGACGCTTTCTACACTCTCAGGCCCTGAGTCATTATTTGAATATTATCATAAAAAGAGAGCTTTTTATCTGTAATAAAGTCATAGTGGAAACTAAAAGAAGTAGCATAGTATGGGTAATATTACTGATGTTTGAGCTGCCGTCACATCAAAGTGCTCCGACTGAGAAGTGTCCATATCACGCTGATTCCAATAAGCCTCGGATAGGAGTCAGTGAATGCTTGCCTTGAATACAAGTGTGCGGTTTTAGTAGAAATTCAGTGGCTAAATAATGCTTCATCTTTAAAGTGCACAGAAAAATTATTTCTTGCTTTGATATTTGTGTTTGATCATATATTTATGTTATAAATTTGTTTCATTGACACAATTCATCCATCATACTTTAGGTCAGAGGTGTCAAACTGCATTCCTCGAGGGCCGCAAACAGGTCATGTTTTCAGGTTTTCCTTGTATTGCACAAGGTGCTGGAATCATTCTGTGCAGGTGATTAAATTATCACCTGTGCAATACAAGGAGATCCTGAAAACATGACCTGTTTGCAGCCCTCGAGGAATGCAGTTTGACACCTCTGCTTTAGGTTATACCCATGCAGCGCATTCTGTCTCCACCCCAGTAACAACATGGTTCTCCATGCGGTATCTTGGAGTGATACAATTTTATTTAATAGCAGTTTAAATTGAGTATTATTTTCTAATTTTGACAAATACTTTCCCATCAAAGTACTTCTCTTGGCACATAATAATTTATGTTTTCTTATGTCATATTTCCCATATATTACTTTAGTAAGCGTGAGATCACAGTCACTCTCATACACACAGATCTGTGTTTCATATGAGGTGATGTAGTAACCAGATGACCTGGGAATTTAAAGGGACTTCCAGCGATGTGCTGCTTGCTGGGTTGTGTGTTGTAGTTTCAATATAATGACTGATATATCAGCAGGAGATTATCACTAGAGGACTACTTTTCTCGTGCTGCATAGTCCTTCAGCTCTGTGCAACCCGACCACTGATCAGCAGCTTTCTACCACTTTACAATGTACACAGAAAGCTGTTAATCAGCGGTGTGGGTCCGCCGATTACAGTAATGAATATGCGGCTCCATCCCTATGGGAGGTGGAGCCGCATATTCATTACTGTAAATGAGCGGCCCCACGTGACCGCATACAGGAGAAGATGCGGCCAGAACAGGAAGCAGCGCCAGCCAACGAGGGAGGCGGGTGAGTATTTTCAGAACAGCGGGGGGGCGCACAGGGGGTGAGAGGGCGGGGGGCACATAGATCTTTGTTTTAAACACTATTATTCATATCTTTTATGCAGCAAATGCTGCTGCAGGGAAGATATGAATTGCAGTTTCAGCACCAGTTGTGGGGACAGCGCTTAATGTAGCGCTGTCCCCTGCACGGCACATGGACTGCACACGGACAACGTCCGTGTGCAGTACGTGTTTTACATGGACCCGTTGACTTTAATGGGTCCGTGTAATACGTGCGCTCCCACGAACACTGACATGTCTCCATGCTTGGCACACGGAGACATGGTCCTCAAAAAATCACTGACATCTGAACAGATGCAGTGATTTTTATGTGTCTACGTGTGTCAGTGTCTCCGGTACGTGAGGAAACTGTCACCTCACGTACCGGAGCCACCGACGTGTGAAACAGGCCGTAGGGAGAAGTAGAGTTCCGTATAAGGATAAGTTCACACAGGGCGTTTTTGCTGCTTTTTTCCTGCTGCAAAACCTGATCTTCTTGGCAGGAAAGAAGCTGTGTCAAAAATGCAGGTTTAGGTGCATTTTTGGTGCATTTTTTCCTCTTTGTCCATGCTAATGTCCTTTGATTTTCAACAGCAAAAACGCAGCAAATAATACCTGCATTTTGCTGCGTTTTTTCAACACCCATTCAACTCAATGGGTGAAAAAAACGCTGAAAAAACACATCAAAAACGCTGAAAGAAGTGACATGCTCTATGTCTAAAAAACGCAGCAAAGCACAAAATACTGAAAAAAGCTAAGTGTGTGCATGAGATTTCTGAAATCTCATAGGCTTTGCTGGTACTGTAAAAAGCAGCTGAAAATTAGCATAAAAAAGCAGCAAAAAACGCAGCAAAAACACCATGTGTGAACTTACCCTTATGGTGTCATATATAGTGTCATGTGCTACAGCAGCATAGCTGCATATGACAGAACTGTAAGGACAGGCCAAGGGATAGAACTAGGGTGCCTCTGCAAGAGGGTTACAATAAACCCCTAAGTGACCAAACTAATTTTGACCTTAATGATCAGGTCACATTTTAGAAATCTGACCAATGTAAATTTATGTGGTAATAACTCTGGAACGCTTCAACGGATTCCACTGATTCTGAGAACTTTTTTGTAACATATTGTTCTTCATTACAGTGGTAACATTTTTTCGATATGGCTTGTGTTTATTTATGAAAAATTTGAAAAAAAATCTTAATTTTTAAACTTTCAATCTTTATATCCTTAAGCCAGTTGGTCATCCTGTACAAAATAATTAATAAATAATATTTCCCATATACTTTATCTACTTTACATCTGCATAATTTTCAAATTTAATTTAATTTTGTTAGGATGTTAAGACGATCTGAATATGAAGTCTGAAAGGAAAAACACTTGGCATATGAGGTTTAATGTAGATAAATGTAAAGTAATGCACCTAGGGCAGAGTAATTCTATTGCTGCATTTACATGGGAGTATACTCAGGGCTACAGAACAGGAGAAGGACTTGGGTATTCTCGTACAAGTAAGCTGAGCAGCAGTGCTCAATGTCAATCAGCAGCTGCAAAAGCAAACAAGATTTTAGGATGTATAAAAAGAGAGACAAAATCCCGCGATCCCAACGTATTATTATCCCTATATAAATCACTGGCTCAGTGGCGAGACCACAACTAGAATATGAGATCCAGTTTTGGGCTCCACATTTGAAATAGAAAATTCAGATGTGAGAATCAGTTTAAGGCTATGTGCACACGATCAGGATTTTTCACATTTTTTTCGAGGTTTTTCGCTATAAAAATGCGATCAAACCGTGAAAAAAAACGCAGACATTAAGCATCCTATTTTTAGAAAGCAATCCACAATTTTTGTGCACATGTTGCGTTTTTTTCCGCAGCGGAATTACATTCCGGAAAAAACGCAGCATGTTCATTCTTTGTGTGGAATTGCAGGGATTCCACACACACAGGAATGCATTGATCTGCTTACTTTCCGCATGTGGCTATGCCCACCATGTGGGAAGTAAGTGGATCATGTGCGGTTGGTACCCAGGGTGGAGAGGAGACTCACTTCTAGGCCCTGGGAACCATATAATTGTTAAAAAAAAATAATTAAAATAATAAATCGTGATATCCTCACCTTCCAGCGTCCCTCGCAGCGTTGCTACTCATCGCGATGCTTGAGTTCCCAGTGATGCTTTGTTGCAATGACCTGTGATGACGTGGGTCTCGCAAGACCACTACATCATCTGGGGTCATTGCCGCTAGGCATCATTGGGAATGAGAGCATCGTGAGGACTGGGAAGACTGCTGGGGACGCCGGAAGGTGAGAATATCACGATTTATTATTTTCTTTATTATTTTAAACAATAGATCTTTTTTACTTTTGAAGCTGCATAGGCAGCATCAATAGTAAAAAGTTGGTCACACTTGTCACGCACTATGTTTGACAAGTGTGACCAACCTGTCAATCAGTTTTCCAAGTGATGCCACAGATCGCTTGGAAAACGCTAGCATTCTGCAAGCTAATTACGCTTGTAAAACGCTACTGTTTTAGTGGGAAAACGCATGTCAATTCCGAATGCGTTTTACCTACAGCACAGATGCGGAATTGCCGCGGAAATTTCTGTGTCAATTCCAAACGTGTGCACATAGCCTTAAGGCGGGCAACTAGATTTTTACAAGGGATGGGAGGCCTCTCATATGATGAAAGGTATGAAAAGTTGGGCTTGTTTAGCTTAGAAAAATAACACCTCAAAAGCAGATCTCATTTACATGTATAATTATGTGAGGCCAGTACAAAACACTGGCATATGACTTATTCCGTCCAAGGACTATACTTAGGATTAGGGGGCACTCATTACTGGTGGAAGAAAGGTGATTCCGGCAGCTAAAGAGGAAAGGGTTCTTTACAGTTAGACCAGTCAGAATGTGGAATGCCCGACCACAGGAGGTAGTAATGGCAGACACTATGACTATGCTTTTAGAAAAGGGCTGGACGATTTATAGTTATTTAGTGATGAAATGTAAAATTACTGGAGAAAGGTTAAACTTGATGATCTAGGACTTTTTTCAATCTATGTGACTACAGTTGTGCTCAATAGTTTACATACCCCGGCAGAATTTTTGCTTCCTTCGCCTTTGTTCAGAGAATATGAATGATAACTAGTGTTGAGCATTCTGATACCGCAAGTATCAGGTATCGGCCGATACTTGCGGTATCGGAATTCCGATACCGAGATCCGATATTTTTGTGATATCGGGTATCGGTATCGGATCAATAGAAATGTGTAAAATAAAGAATTAAAATAAAAAATATTGATATGCTCACCTCTCCGGCGGCCCCTGGACATCATGCTGCTAACCGGGAGGCTTCTTTGTTTAAAATGCGCGCCTTTAGGACCTGCGAATGACGTCCCGGCTTCTGATTGGTCGCGTGCCGCCCATGTGACCGCCACGCGACCAATCAGAAGCCGTGACGTCATTCGCAGGTCCTCAATTCCTAGAATTAGGAGTTTAGTGAATGAGAATGACGTCGCGGCTTCTGATTGGTCGCGTGCCGCCCATGTGACCGGCACGCGACCAATCAGAAGCCGCGACGTCATTCTCATTCACAAAAACTCCTAATTCTAGGAATTGAGGACCTGCGAATGACGTTGCGGCTTCTGATTGGTCGCGTGCCGGTCACATGGGCGGCACGCGACCAATCAGAAGCCGGGACGTCATTCGCAGGTCCTAAAGGCGCGCATTTTAAACAAAGAAGCCTCTCGGTTAGCAGCGTGATGTCCAGGGGCCGCCGGAGAGGTGAGCATATCAATATTTTTTATTTTAATTCTTTATTTTACACATTTCTATGGATCCCAGGGCCTGAAGGAGAGTTTCCTCTCCTTCAGACCCTGGGAACCATGAGAATACCTTCCGATACTTGATGTCCCATTGACTTGTATTGGTATCGGATATCGGTATCGGCGATATCCGATATTTTTCGGGTATCGGCCGATACTATCCGATACTTTCAAGTATCGGACGGTATCGCTCAACACTAATGATAACACCAAAACTTTTTCTCCACACATGGTTAGTGGTTGGGCGAAGCCATTTATTGTCAAACTACGGTGTTTTCTCTTTTTAAATCATAATGACAACGCAAAACATCCAAATTATCATGGTCAAAAAAGTTTACATACCCTAGTGATTTTGGCCTGATGCACAGACGTTGACACAAGTGGGTTTGAATGGCTACTAAAGGTAACATCCTCACCTGTGACCTGTGACAAATGTGTGGATTGCACAATGAAATGATCAAGAGCATGCAATTGCTTGACCCTTCTGATAAAGTTTTTATCACCTGGCGTAGCGGTAGTCCCATATATATTTCTATTAAAATGTGATATTAACCCCTTCATCCCAAAGCCTGTTTTCACCTTCCTGACCAGGCCATTTTTTCAATTCTAACCACTGTGACTTTATGAGGTTATAACTCTGGAACGCTTCAATGGATCCCACTGATTCTAAGAATGTTTTCTTGTGACATATTAAACTTCATGATAGTGGTAACATTTCTTTGATATGGCTTTTATTTGTGAAAAAATCAGAAATTTGGTAAAAATTTTGAAAATGTAGCAATTTTTGAACTTTGAATTTTTATGCCCCTTTGGCTGCGTGCACACGCTGCTGATTTTTCACGTTCTTTTTTGCATTTTTTCGCAATAAAAACGCTATAAAACCGCAAAAAACAGCATACATTATGCATCCCATCATTTAGAATGAATTTTGCAATTTTTGTGCATATGATGCATTTTTTCCGCGAAAAAAACACATTGCGGTAAAAAAAAAACGCATTATGTTCATTAATTTTGTGGATTTTTTGTGGATTTCCCACTATATAATGCATTGGGAAATGTCTGGAAAAATCCGCAAAAAAACATTAAACTTTTTAGTTACAAAAATTGTCTTTCAGCCCCATTTTTTTTATTTTCACAAAGGTAAAAGGAGGTAATGGACCACTAAAGATGTTCTGCAATTTCTCCTGAGTATGCTGATACCCACTGTTTGGGCGCACAGCAGGGCTCGGAAGGGAGGGAGCACTTTTTAACTTTTCAAACGCAAAATTGGCTGGAAATGAGAGCGGATGCCATATCGCGTTTGGAGAGCCCCTGATGTGCCTAGACATTGGAAAACCCCCACAAGTGACACCATATTGGAAATCAGACCCTTCAAGGAGCTTATCTAGATGTGTGGTGAGCACTTTAAACCCCCAGGTTCTTCACAGAAGTCTAGAATGTAGAGCCGTGAACAGAAAAAATCTAATTTTTTCACAAGAAACAATCTTTTTGCAACAATGTTTTTCCTTTCACAAGGGTAACACAAGAAAATGGACCACTAAAGATGTTGGTCAATTTCTCCTGAGTATGCCCATAAGTGGGGGGGAAACCACTGTTTGGGGTCATAGCAGGGCTCGGAAGGGAAGGAGTGACATTTTGAATTGCAGACTTTGGTGGAATGGTCTGCGGGCATCATGTCAGGTTTGCTGAGCTCCTAATGTGCCTAAACAGTGGAAATCTCCCACAAGTGACCTCATTTTGGAAACTATACCTCACAAGGAATTTATTTAGATATGTGGTGAGCATCCTGAACCTCCGAGTGCCTCACAGAAAATTATAACGTTGAGTCGGGAAAATAAAAAAAACAATTTTTTCCCCAAAAATGATCTTTTAGCCCCTTTTTTATTTTCATAAGGGTAACAAGAGAAAATGGACCACCAAAATTGTGCAATTTCTCCCAAGTATGCTGACACCCCATATGTAACATAGTAACATAGTTAGTAAGGCCGAAAAAAGACATTTGTCCATCCAGTTCAGCCTATATTCCATCATAATAAATCCCCAGATCTACGTCCTTCTACAGAACCTAATAATTGTATGATACAATATTGTTCTGCTCCAGGAAGACATCCAGGCCTCTCTTGAACCCCTCGACTGAGTTCGCCATCACCACCTCCTCAGGCAAGCAATTCCAGATTCTCACTGCCCTAACAGTAAAGAATCCTCTTCTATGTTGGTGGAAAAACCTTCTCTCCTCCAGACGCAAAGAATGCCCCCTTGTGCCCGTCACCTTCCTTGGTATAAACAGATCCTCAGCGAGATATTTGTATTGTCCCCTTATATACTTATACATGGTTATTAGATCGCCCCTCAGTCGTCTTTTTTCTAGACTAAATAATCCTAATTTCGCTAATCTATCTGGGTATTGTAGTTCTCCCATCCCCTTTATTAATTTTGTTGCCCTCCTTTGTACTCTCTCTAGTTCCATTATATCCTTCCTGAGCAGCGGTGCCCAAAACTGGACACAGTACTCCATGTGCGGTCTAACTAGGGATTTGTACAGAGGCAGTATAATGCTCTCATCATGTGTATCCAGACCTCTTTTAATGCACCTATGTGGAATAGAACCAGTGTTTGGGAGCACGGCAGGGCTTGGAAGGGAAGGAGTGATGTTTTGGATTGCAGACTTTGAATGGTCTGAGGGCGTCAGAGCCCTTAATGTGACTACACAGTGGAAACCTCCCACAAGTGACCCCATTTTGGAAACTACACTCCTGAAGAAATTTATCTAGAAGAATAGTTTTATAGCAATAATTCTAATGCTTTTGGTTTTACTGGTGCATGAATTTATATTGTGGTCTTGTGTGTAAGTTGTGTGGAGTACATCAGATTATAAAAGTGTGTTGTGTCAACAGGGTAAAAAACAAATTTTATTAATTTGTAGAAGAGTGGTACGCTTTAAAGCAATCCTTAATGCAAAGGACAGGTTTCTCAGGGCAGGTTTCACAATGATAAATTGTGTCCCTGCGGACACCCTCTGCACTGTTTTTGTGATTGTCCTTTACTTGCTGTTTGAGAAACCTCTCCTGGGAAATGTTGACCTAGGACAAAATGGGCACTCTCAGTTTCAGAAGTATTGGGACCCTAGCCTTCCTCAATGCCAAATATTAGGGCCTTGATGACTACCTCCTGAAACTGAAGGAAGATCCCCGTATTGCCTGCAGATCGGAACAGCACAAAAGCATTGTACAGTGCCATTTATTCAATGTGCATGGCCAATTTTTTGCACCATACTTTTAGCTTTTCACATGGCACTGTATGGTTTGAGGACCTGATCTGAGAGATCTACACCCTCCATGTACCAATTGTAATCCAAGATACAACTGACTTTGGGAATTGTGTTATGGTACCACGGACAGTGACAAGGAAGCTGCTGTCATGGTGAACGGTGTTAAAGATAAATACATCCCTTTTGTCCTTGTACAGTGGGTACGGAAAGTATTCATACCCCTTTAAATTTTTCAATCTTTGATTCATTGTAGCCATTTGGTAAACTCAAAAAAGTTAATTTTTTTTCTCATTAATGTACATTCTGCACCCCATCTTGACTGAAAAAAAACAAATGTTGTAATTTTTGCAAATTTATTTTAAAAAAAACTGAAGCATCACATGTTCGTAAGTATTCAGACCCTTTGCTCGGTATTGAGTAGAAGCACCCTTTTGAGCTAGTACACCCATGAGTCTTCATGGGAATGATTCAACAAGTTTTTCACACATGAATTTGGGGATCCTCTGCCATTCTTCCTTGCAGATCCTCTCCAGTTCTGTCAGGTTGGATGGTGAATGTTGGTGGACAGCCATTTTCAAGTCTCTCCAGAGATGCTCAATTGGGTTTAGGTCAGGGCACTGTCTGGGCCAGTCAATAATGGTCACAGAGTTGTTCTGAAGCCACTCCTTTGTTATTTTAGTTGTCTGCTTAGGGTCAGTGTCTTGTTGGAAGGTGAATCTTCGGCCAAGTCTGGGGTCCAGAGCATTCTGGAAGAGGTTTTCATCCACGATATCTCTGTACTTGGCCGCATTCATGTTTCCTTCAATGACAACCAGTCATCCTGTCCCTACAACTGAAAAAAAAGCCCATAGCATGATGCTGCCACCACCATGTTTCACTGTTAGGATTGTATTGGGCAGGTGATGAGCAGTGACTGGTTTTCTCCACACATACCGCTTAGAATTATCACCAAAAAGGTCTATATTCATCTCATCAGACCAGAGAATCTTATTTCTCATAGTCTGGGGGTCCTTCATGTGTTTTTTAGCAAACTCTATGTGGGCTTTCATATATCTTGCACTGAGGAGAGGCTTCCGTCGGGCCAATAAAGGCCCGACTGGTGGAGGGCTGCAGTGATAGTTGACCTTGTGGATCTTTCTCCCATTTCCCTACTGCATCTCTGGAGCTCAGCCCCAGTGATCTTGGGGTTCTTCTTAACCTCTCTCACCAAGGTTCTTCTCCCATGATTGCTCAGTTTGGCTGAATGGCCAGGTCTAGGAAGACTTCTGGTGGTCCCAAACTTCTTCTATTTAAGGAATATGGAGGCCACTGTGCTTTTAGGAACCTTGAGTACTGTAGAAATGCTGTTGTAACCTTGGCCAGATCTGTGCCTTGCCATAATTCTGTCTCTGAGCCAGCTATGCTACCTCGCTACCTCTAAAACTATGCTGTACTAACTACTATTATTTTTTTCTTTAAAAAATTCTGACGTCGCTAACACTGCGACATCCACTGCGCTAACTAACTAAAAAAAGAAAAAGTCACGAGGCGCAATCTCTGATAAGCAGCGATACTGATCAGAGCGCTGCAAACACAGAAAGAGCACAAATGCTCAGCGCAAGACGCTACATACACAAAAAAAGTGCAAAAAGTGCGCTAAAAATTCAATTGGAAGAGGAAGGGAGAGGGGAGTGGGGGGGTACTGCACAGGAGGCAGGAGATCACAGGGGGGAATCGCACTGGCCACCATTGAATCTTTTACTCAGGTGACACAGTGGGGCTATACAACCGCTCTGCATGCCAAATAGGAGACGAAGATGGTGTGCAGGGGGGTGATCACTATTTTATATTAACCTCTTTGGTGCTCATTGGACAGAAACTATTGATCAGCCAATCAGCACCAAAGGGGTTAATCAGGTGAGGTGATATCGCAATCTCCCCACCTATTGTAACGGATGTGATTGGTGCTGTGTTACACAGCACCAATCACAGCATGTCACGTTTTTTTTCCTTAACTTTAGTGACATAGTGTTTGAATTGGCTGGTCTAAATTGACCAGCCAATCACAGCGATCCCCAATATAGGGGGACAGTAAAGGGATGGCCTGCTGTCGGGGACAGCAGCGATCTTAAGCTGGTCACCATGCAATGCCACGCGGTGACCTGAAATTGCAACACTGAACATATACTGCACCTCCGGCAGAGCAGTAGGTGTACGGTGCATGTCGGGAAAGGGTTAAATCTTCTATCAATCATGTAACACATGGGTGCCCCAAGTGCTTTAGAGAAGAAGCTGTATTTTTCATTTATTTCACACTTATTTAAAGTATATAAATAGAGCCTGATGGAGTTTGATTTCTTGGTTGTCACTAGTGTTGAGCATTCAGATACCGCAAGTATCGGGTATCGGCCGATATTTGCTGTATCGGAATTCCGATACCGAGTTCCGATATTTTTGTGATATCGGGAATCGGTATCGGGATCCATATACATGTGTAAAATAAAGAATAAAAATAAAAAATATTGATATACTTACCCTCGGACGGGCCCTGGTTGTCACCGCTGCAACCGCCATGCTTCCCTTCCTAAAAATGAGCGCGTTAAGGACCTTCATTGACGTCGCGGCTTGTGATTGGTCGCTGAGCGGTCATGTGACCGCTCACGCGACCAATCACAAGCCACGACGTCATCGAAGGTCATTAACGCGCTCATTCCTACCATACTCTGGGCAATGTATGGTAATTCACATGCGCCGAGAAAGACCAAAGAGCGCCAATGACCCATAAATAAAGCTAGCACATGTGCAGTACAGTACTTTGCTCTGCCCTCCACGGGGCACAATGAAGTATGCTGGTGCATGAGTGTGATTGGGGACTCTATGTGGATGATGTAGGACATGTCTTCCACATGATGCAAGCAGGAGGACAACGATTGCAATGAAAGAGGAGGCGTCAGATCAAGATCTCAGACACTCATCAAGCAGCACCACATGGGGGGTATAATGAAAGACCTTTTTTGTGCTATGCAGAGGGGATTGGGGAATTACATGCAGCATACTAGAATGCTGTAAAAGAGGCCTTAAAGCTGGTGGCTGTACTATATATTGGGAAAACCTAATGACCAGTTCCCTTTAATTGTATTCCAGGACAGATACACCCCAACAGAAGCCTCCAACTTTTGAGATTCTTTCATATCCATAAGAGTCCCATGTTGCCCCTCTTAGACCTGAAGCAACACTTACAGTATGCGTTTACCATGGAAGATGGTAAATTGGTTGATGGTCTCGTTGGCATTTTTACTGGAAAAAGGGTTGAATGACCATCTAGACTCTAGTTGATCTTTATTTTAAGGTGTAGTGGTTAGGGTTGAATGACCATCTAGAGCAGAGCCTTTCAGACCTTGAGTGCCGCATCCAACTATGAAAGAGGGTCGCGAGCCACAACCAGCGACACAGTCACAGTATTGGCACCCAGAGCCCCCATTACCAGTATAATGACAACCAAAGCTTTTCCATTGAAATCAAACCAAGGCAGTATGCCAAGCTCAAGGATTTCGGATCTCACCCCATTCAGATCTGTGGCTCCCGAGCTACAGGTTGGGGACCCCTGATCTAGAGGATCTTTCTTGTAAGGTGTAGTGGTTAGGGTTGAATGACCATCTAGAGGATCTTTCTTGTAAGGTGTAGTGGTTACGGTTGAATGACCTTCTGGTGGTTCTTTGTATAGTGTAGTGGTATGAACCTGAGGCTCAGTTCTTCATTACTACTTACTGTACCAGTCAATCCAAACTTTTTTGATTCCCAATTCCCAGGTCCATATAATTGTCCTGCTGATGAACATAGGAAAAATACTTCTGCTCAGTAGAATGTAGGATTCATCTCATTAGTTATCATTCTTCTTTACAGTTATATTACTTTTTTAAAGGAATAGGTGACACCAGTCCAATTCTGACATCTGAGGTTTTTACAGTCATACACTCTTCACAGAACATTTCAATGAATCTGCATATCTAGAATCCTCTTCCAGCAAGCACTGAATAAATACTCGTTAGGTTCATGTGAGCTAACACTTATATAGTGTAGGCCTTTATCTCCATAAAAAGCAGGCAGTTGCTGCCTCCCTATTCAGTTTATTAACGACCATTCCTATCAATCATTTTGCTTTCTATCAAAATTCTTCTTTTAGTGTCAGGCAAATAAATGTCAAAATATGCAGAGATGTACAGGTATCATCAATATAAGCAGCTCTAATGGAATTCATAAAAAGGCAGGTGCTGTCATCCATTAGAACTGGAGCCTATTATTTCACTTGCTGGTAGTTTTAGTAAAGAATATCCAATTTCAGGAACATCAGAGATGAAAGTGTCACAGCTGTCAGGAGGAGACAGCTGAATCTCCACTCTCGAGGTAAGTAATCTTGATGAACATGATAGACAATATCCAGCCAACCAACTTTATGATACTTTGTGCCATTATCAGCTGCTCTTAAGAAGACGCATAATGGGTTTGATGCGTGAAGCAGATCGGGTTTATTTTCTATATTATCTATCTTTGGAAATATATTCAGCAAATTGTAAGTATACAGCGCCTCTCGATTTCTGAATGTTGGATGAAAATGTCTACCCTCCAGATACACTAATAACAAGAAAATAAGACCACAGGAGAAAATAAAAGGTTCCAGATATATACTAAATCAATACACATAGCAACGCTCTAACCTTTCTCTAAACAATTTAGCACAGACATCAAGTTGCAATAATACTCTCCAAATCCAATCTATTTCATGCTTAAAGGCATATGGTATTGCTGAGTAGTAGCATAATATTACTTTGCAATTCACTGTATTTAATGTATTGCTTATATGATGAAAAAAGCACAAAAAGTGTAGTCAACATGAGTGTTTATTAGCAACAGATTCGGCATAAGAATAGTTACCGGAGCCAGAAGCTCTACACGTGTTCTACACTATGTGATGAAGTATTGGAGCTATTACATTCAAATGTTTCGAGATTTTCTAAGCTACATTAAACCTACCAGCACAGTGCATAGTGGCGACTGTAACTGCTCTCCGGGACTGACAGCCGGCTCTGAACTGATGCACTGCTGAGTCGGGTGTGTCAGTGCCAGTGGGCGTGGTTACAACCGCCAGTCACTATGCACTGAGCGCTGATGGCAACCGGACCTTCATGACTGAAAGCCCAAGCCTGCCGCGAGGAATAAAGTTAATTTCCTTCTGGCAACTGGTCCATCAGTGCGGGTGACGGGCAAGTTCAGAACACTATTAACCGGCAGATTAACACCATATCTGCAGGATAATAGAGATTTACATGACAGATCTGACACTATCAGCACTGATTGAACAGTGTGAGAGTTTGTAGGGACACACTGACAGCAAATTGTAACAGTTGTCAATTTATTCATAAGTTTCTAAGAGGAATATCAGAGGAACAGTACATGAACAGTATAAAGAAAGGATGCTCTTTCTAGTTATTTCATGAAGAATAAAAAGTTCTCAATAATACCTATCATTAACCTACTAGCATATCTGTATTAGGCATGAATGTCTTTCTGTCTATCTACCTATCTATGCATATAATTATCACTAGCCTACCTTTTTATGTGAATGTTTAGCTTAAAGAGGTTGTCTAGATGGGGGCTGGAATAGGCATAGCTAGATGGAAGCACCACATGACTGCAGTTGGCTAGGAGGGGTTTCCAGGAGGTGTCAGAAGACGGACAGGGGTTGGTGGAAGTTAAGAAGGGGAGTTATAGGGGGGCAGGCCTAGGGATTAGTTTGGGCTGGAAAAAGTGCAGGAATATCGTCATTTTCAAAAAGAAACCGCAGAGTGAAGAACCACCCTTTTGGTTGTTGGTGGTTTGGATTAAGGTGTGGTGGAATTATTATTTACAATTATCTTTTAAGGGGTTGTTTATAGTATATATATTATATAATAAAAAATAAAAGTAAATATAAAATTTTTTGTTACGAGTGGAGCAGGATAAAAAATTGTATGTGAATGATGGTTGTTTTAGTAGATGGAGTAGAGCAGTACTTCGTCACAGTGGCTAGGTTGGCATGTGGTGGGGTTCCTGGAGTTGACGCTGATTCATCGGGGGAAGGAATTGTGAGTAAATTCTGGACAGTAAAAATGAGGTGGAGTTGATCTGGCATTCGGCTATGGGCTCTGGACGGGGTCTTACCCTGGGAGCTTTTGGTGGTTAGTCTTCCCTGAATGGGTTGTTTGGTGCCCTCGAGCTGGTGGTTTACGGCTGAGGGTAACATGGTGCTTGAACTTCATTGGATATTGCTAAATAAAAGCTAGATCTTTTAGCTCCAAGAACCCTCCCCTCATGTTACAGATTATATCAATAATTGATATGTATTTATTATTTGTTATTGTTTGTTAATAAACTGGCCGCTGTGGCCAATATTATCCAAAGAACTGATGAGTAATGTTAAATTTCAAAGGGTAGAATGGTCTACGGGTTGGGTGCAGAAAGGGGACAGTTGCAAGGTAAGAAACCCACATCTGCTATACACGGTCAAACCTTTGGTTACAAATCTGCAGTGACTATCTGACTGCAGACTTGTGAATCCTCATATCGCATGCACAGCGCTCTGTAAGGATTCTCCAGGGCTCGAATGTAGAAGCAGTGGGTGCGTGACCAGAGGTATGTGGGTGGCATACAGTCGGTCATGTGCTGGCTAGACATATATATCCTCACTCAATACAAGTGTATTGAGATAGCGCACCCCCCTTACTGAGCTGCAATACCAGTCGCACACTCACTTATATGGACAGTGCTGTTTTATATGCTGCAGGGTGGTGGAGGTATTGATGGCCTATCAATGTTGATCTTTTCTTTGTATAGGCCTCCAGCCAATACCTCCAACTGACCTGCAGCACCTAACTCACTGCTAACCAAAGGGACAAGTCCTTTTTAAAGGCGTCTGTCAGCACAAAGCACAGTCACTCTGGGCACCCTTGGCGTTGTCAAATAGTTCAGTGCATCTTTCCACTTTTTTGCATCAGTATCTCCCATTCCTCTACCTCCTATAAGGCTAAATCTGTAAATCAAGGAAGTAGGAGTCCGAAATAGAAAAAAGTAGGTAGAGGGGTGCACTGAACCTTTTGGCCACGCGAATGGCGCACTGGGCACCTGTGCTTGGTTTGAACAGTCATTTTGTACTGAGAAATGCTCCTTGAAGCATTATTCGCTACAGCATCAGCGCAGTTGATGAAATTTTGTTTTTTCGAATCATTTACGACTTAATTACTGAGCCGCATGTAAGATTTGTTTCCTTAAACAATAGGTACGTGGAGAACCGAAGCCGTTTGCAAGACCAGTGACGTCATTTCCATAAGTAAAGACATCTCTCTCCTCAGCGCAGCAACGCTCGGTGTTAACCCTTGCACTGGCTATCGTATGCTCATGGACTTTGAAACTCTGAATGTCGGTATGTCACTTTAAAGGGACTCTGTCACCTGAATTTTGCGGGACTGGTTTTGGGTCATATGGGCGGAGTTTTCAGGTGTTTGATTCACCCTTTCCTTACCTGATGGCTGCATGCTGGCTGCAATATTGGATTGAAGTTCATTCTCTGTCCTCCATAGTACACGCCTGCGCAAAGCAATCTTGCCTTGCGCAGGCATGTACTATGGAGGACAGAGAATGAACTTCAATCCAATATTGCAGCCAGCATGCAGCCAGTGGGTAAGGAAAGGGTGAATCAAACACTCAAAAACTCCGCCCATATGACCCAAAACCAGTCCCGCCAAATTCAGGTGACAGGTTCCCTTTAAGCTTCAAATTCGTATCGTAAAAAGGTCTTTTTATTTTTCGAATGCCTCTTCAAATAATACTTTTATTAAACATATACTAGAGAACACACGTTATAAATAACCGGTAATAAATATGCATGCAGAACTCCCAAAGAATACACAGCTGTTGTTGTCAAACACATCTGACAGGCTCTCACATTTACAGCTGCCACACTCATATTCACCTGTCTACAGCGCAGGGAGAATTCGTACGCCACATATGGCGGAGTCACAAAGCTCCCTCTCTGGAACAGATGACTCCTTTCAGTTCTTTAACTAACCCTTATCTAATGAGCTTTTACAGAATTACAATATAGAAACCAAATCGGTTTCAAACATTACACACGACACCGACACTGCAAGAAAGATTCCTTTTAGAGCCATTGAATTAGCTCCATATCTGATACAAATAGGAATAAATGTCAAAGTAAAGATCTTAATCTGATATTATTAATGATCTAGAAGATATGAATATAGGATAAAAATAGTTTAATCCAACATCGATAAGACCTTGAAAGGTGAAAAAGTATCTAAAATTCTGCATTATGAGTCAGAAAAAAATATTAAAAAGTTCATAAAGGTAGAAAAGCTTTGAGAAGACAGAGCAACCTGTTTTTAATAAGGGAAATGTCCTAACAGATTATCTCCACTCATTCTTAGACCAGTTGGTCATGTCTGACATTCATTGTCTAAAGGTACCTTCACACTGAGGGGCGCTGCAGCGATACCGACAACGATGTCGAACGCTGCAGCGTCGCTGTTTGGTCGCTGGAGAGCTGTCACACAGACAGCTCTCCAGCGACCAACGATCCCGAGGTCCCCGGTAACCAGGGTAAACATCGGGTTACTAAGCGCAGGGCCACGCTTAGTAACCCGATGTTTACCCTGGTTACCAGCGTAAACATTAAAAAAACCAAACACTACATACTTACCTTCTGCTGTCTGTCCCCGGCGCTCTGCTTTCCTGCACTGACTGTGAGCACAGCGGCCGGAAAGCACAGCGGTGACGTCACCGCTCTGCTTTCCGGCTGGCCGACGCTGACACAGGATGCAGGAGGAGTGCAGAGAAGCACAGCGCCGGGGACAGACAGCTGAAGGTAAGTATGTAATGTTTGTTTTTTTACTTTTACGCTGGTAACCAGGGTAAACATCGGGTTACTAAGCACGGCCCTGCGCTTAGTAACCCGATGTTTACCCTGGTTACCAGTGAAGACATCGCTGAATCGGCGTCACACACGCCGATTCAGCGATGTCAGCAGGAAGTCCAGCGACGAAATAAAGTTCTGGACTTTCTGCAGCGACCAACGACATCACAGCAGGATCCTGATCGCTGCTGCATGTCAAACACAACGATATCGCTAGCCAGGACGCTGCAACGTCACAGATTGCTAGCGATATCGTTGTGAAGTTGTCTAGTGTGAAGGTACCTTAAGGACAGACCACAATGCCAGTCCGGCTGTGGGTCTCCTGACCCAACCTCATTAGAGTAATGGGATCATGATGAGGTTGTTGAGTTCAGGTAAGGAACTAATGACCATGCATTGTGGTATGTAGTCAGATCATGAATGTAACACATGTGGAACCTGCCTAAAGGTACTGTATGGTCACACACAAGCCACCGATTTTCTACAGAGATTTAAAAAAATGCAAATGTATTAGCAGCATGGTGGCTTTATACATAGCAATGTAGTTTCTCAGCTCTGGAGTCCTGGGTTCAAATCCCACCAAGGACAACATCTACAAGGAGCTTGTATGTTCTCCAAAGACATACTGATAGGGAATTTAGACTGTGAGCCCCAAAGGTGATTCTGACTCAAACGAGTGTATACATACAGGGTGAGTGCTATCTGAAGTTTTATTGGATAGCACTTGGACCAATGTTATTCTATGGGGCAGTGCTGATGAGCATTTTTGTTCACATGAGAAAAAAATTGTAGCATGCTGCGATTTGCTGGTCAAATTGGATGGCATGCAACCATTCAAGTCTATGTGTGCGTGGAAATCATCGGACTGCAATCAGATGGTGGAGAATTTTTGTTCTCCACCGTCTCCGGACAGTTTGCTCCGATTATCTCATCTGAGAGAAGCCAGAGCACACTAAGCTGTCACTGATAAAGCTCTGAACAGACATTGATCGCAAATGTCATAAAATAATCGATCTGCTCTGTCGCATGAGAGAAACTACACTCCTGTGAGCGGAATTAATGGTGCTGTATACAGTAAGTGAGAAAAATAATTAAAAATCGGTTACAGTATTACCAAATCTCATCCAAATGTTAATTGAAAAATCATGGCAGACTTTGAATGGGGATTGTTCTGCATGAAAATAGTAAATCGGCGCCAAATAAGTTTTTTGGGGAAAATTTGCTATAAATATTCCCTCAAAAATTCAGCCTCTTAAGAACATACCCTTGTGCTAGTAGCCTTGTGAAATGTCTCATTATATTACAGTTCTATGTTGCAAGCAAGTTCAAGTTTATCAGACGTTTCGGATTAGTACATGCAGGATTTAAGAAATGTCACAATATTATTTATTTTATCTGCATATTTTCAGAGTTGCCTCGTGTGCTTTATGTTTCAATAATAATCTGTAGGGTCTTAATTTTTGCCATTGAAAACTGTTTTTACCTGCACTAGGAGACACAGTGATTCAAAATGGAGCCAACAGTGCTGTCGGTCAAGCGGTTATTCAGATTTGTGCTTCGATGGGTGTGAATACCATTAATGTAATCAGAGATAGGTAAGAATTATTTAATTCTTAATATTTCCATTGCTCACAAAGAAATAATGCTATATATACATAATAGCGCCGTTTTTCCTTACTAGAGATGATCAGTATTCTTTCTAATCCACGCAAGTATGTGAAAATTATAAGAAATATGCAGGTTACATTTGAATATTTGTGTTTCTTTTTAACATTGCAATTTCAAAAGTTAGACGGCAAACTTGTGGAACTGTGGAAGTCACAGTATTGAAAGACATGTTAATGATATGCAAATGATGAAACAAAACTTTCAAAACATCTCGATTTATTCAGTGTTGAGAATCAGTGCCACTCACATGCCAAATACATGCGCTTACACATCTTGTCATGCTGTCAACGAGGTTATTAATCGTTGTTTGAGGAATGTTGTGCCATACTGAATGCTTTTCCAGCCTCCATTGCTGTCTTGCTTTCCACCATGATAGTCTTTGAGAGCAGTGGCTTGGGGTCAATGGGACACCTTTAGCTTTACATTCAGTTCATAAGCCCAATGTCATACAAATGCCTTCTGATGGTATTAGTAGACACTGTTTGTCACCTTAGGCTTGGAATGTGATGCGCAATTTCACTTGCATTACAATATGGATCAATCATGGAACTTGTGGTACAGACATTTCCGCAAAGTCTCAGTGGAGCAGTTTTACAACATGACAACGCCAAGCTACATTTTGCTCATGCTACTGTGGGCAGCTTCCGTGTCCTAAACATGTTATCAAGCTGTGTAGCATCTCCAGATTTGTCTACCGTTAAGCACATCTGGGACATCATTGGTCCGCAATTGCAAAGGGAGCTGTCAGCAACGGATATTAGCAGTAATGGCAATGACAATAACAATATAACAGTCTCAATATTTTCTCCTCTGTGCTAGCTTTTATGGAGCTTTAATATCTTTCGTCTCTAGCTTCCACGGGCAGCACTCACAAATGTAGGCCCATCACTGCAATGCGCTCTTCAAGGATTTTCGAATATTATACTGGCACTTAATGGGGGTCATGGAATTTCCAGCCAATCTGCAGGTTCTTAGTATCAAGTTACTTAGTACCCTATATATGCTCATCACACTGGCAGGCCTGCACCGTGTAATGTATGTCTACATTGGTAACGGACCAGTTCACTCCCATCTCCTGATCACCACGGTAAAAGCCCAATTCCGTATGGTCATTCACGTTCATCCTCCAGTGTTTGACCTGCGGCGTTCAGATATTGTGTCTCAGCTGGAGTAGACTTGACTTTGGGTCTTCCAGACCTTATCTTGACCTCCAGATTTCCTGTTAACTGCCATTTGTTAATTACATTTTGAACTGAGGAAAGGACAACTTGAAAACGCTTTGCTATCTTCTTATAGCATTCTCCTGCTTTTTGGGCCTCCGCTATTTACATTTTCACAGTGATAGGCAGATGCTTAGCTATGGCTGCTGTTTTTTGGCACAAGATTAGAGGAGGCTGGGTTTTTATTTCAATTTATATCATCTTGCTTTTCTTAACGATGATGGTGACTTACAGGCTAATTAAGGTCTGAAACCTTGTTCAAAGTTGTCTGAACAAAGAAATCTCCGAGTACCCAAACTTTTGCATTGTACCATTTTTCTTTTTCTAATTTTTAAAATGAAAAAAAATTACTATATACATTTTTTTTGCCTAAAATACAAAGGAAATGTGTCATCTGTAACGTTAAGTCCTTAGAAATAATTTCATCTTCAACTTGCTTCACAATAACAGTAATTTTTATTAGAGGTGCCCAAACTTTTACATACCACTGTATATACACTATATATATATATATATATATATATATATATATATATATATATATATACTATATATATATATACACAATATATATATACACAATATATATATATATATACACATTTACACTATATATATATATATATATATATATATATATATATATACACATATATATATACACTATATATATATATATATATATACATACACACTATATACATATATATACACACACACACACTATATATATATATATATATATATATATATATATATATATATATACACATACACATTCCTTCAAACCACACATCCAAGCTCTTTCCACCTCCTGTCGCCTCCAGCTCAAAAATATCTCCAGGATCCGTCCTTTCCTCAACCCCCAATCTACTAAAATGCTTGTGCACGCCCTCATCATTTCCCGCCTTGACTACTGCAACATCCTTTTCTGTGGCCTCCCTGCTAACACCCTTGCACCTCTCCAGTCCATCCTTAACTCTGCTGCCCGACTAATCCATCTCTCTCCTCGCTACTCCTCCGCTTCCCCCCTCTGCAAATCTCTTCACTGGCTCCCATTCCCTCAGCGTATCCAGTTCAAATTGCTAATACTGACCTACAAAGCCATCCACAACCTGTCTCCTCCATATATCTCTGAACTAATCTCTCGATATCTTCCCTCACGTGACCTCCGGTCCTCCCAAGACCTCCTTCTCTCCTCCACACTTATTCGCTCCTCATCCAATCGCCTCCAAGACTTCTCCCGAATATCCCCTATCCTCTGGAACTCTCTGCCCCAACACGTCCGACTATCAACCACAGTCGGACCCTTCAGACGGAACCTGAAAACTCATCTCTTCAGGAAAGCCTACAGCCTGCACTGACACCGCTGCTGCCTCATCACCAACGAAGCTACCGCCTCACCAACACCGGAGCTACCGCCTCACCAACACCGGAGCTACCGCCTCACCAACACCGGAGCTCCTGCAACCCTCAACCTACTGTCTCCTTCCCCATAATCCTGTAGAATGTAAGCCCGCAAGGGCAGGGTCCTCGCCCCTCTGTATCAGTCCGTCATTGTTAGTTTGTTTACTGTATGTGATATTTGTAACTTGTATGTAACCCCTTCTCATGTACAGCACCATGGAATCAATGGTGCTATATAAATAAATAATAATAATAATACACACACTATATATATATATATATATATATATATACATACACACACTATATATATATATATAAAAATATATATCAAGTTATTTTTATGCATTTCATGCATAGTTGCCATTTTAAGACAGGCTATATCTGTGAGTGTACAGTATGTCTATATATTTCTCTTTTAAATAAATGTAATGTGAGGTATCAATTTCCCAAAAATGTTGCATGATTCCTAATCTGCATTGAGCAGGGGGTTGGACACGATGACCATTGAGGTCCCTTCCAACTCTAAAATTCAATGATTCTATGAATCTGATTCAAACAGTGCCCTTTAGAAAAATAAAACTAAGCTACAGCTTACGTGGAGTCAGAATTGGTAACTAAGAGCTTGCCCTTTGCACTGCAGCTGGAAGGCCCGGCTTCAATAAATCATAGGATAATTCGACTATTTTGGATTTGACTATTTTGTGATTTTTCAATTACAATCATGTATTATGTTCATATTGGCAAAGGTTAAAACAGACAAAAAGAGCTAGAAAAATGATCTATTTCATGTTGTCATATACTGCCCTCTTATGTTCAATGTGGAAACTTATCCCTGTGCCAAACAAGTCACTCTGGGTTTTACTAAGGCCTCTGTACTGGAGCAGATTGATTTATTGACAGAACTATTAGAAGGTCTGTGCTCATGACACACAGTTAATCTATGTTGTGTAAAACAGATAATATGCTGTTCTTATTAGTGTGGGTGCTACAAAGCGATCAGGAAATATGTGATGAGAATTCTCTAGCCCCAAAAAAATGCAATAGAATATAATTATGTATGCAGAAAGCGATAAAATAGACTGTACATGTTTAGCTTATATAAAACACTTTAACAGAACCTATAAAATGATTGTGTATGACCTGATATATCTTTTTTTCTTTAATTAGGTGAAGGGAAACCCATTTGCCTTTTATAATATTTCTGGATTTACACAAAACCAAAAATTCAAGGGCAATTTTGGTATAATAATGTCTCAGATGGACTCCTCCACTTGAGTCTTCCCACTACTGAGCACCATTTTCATGAGACCTTGATCTCTCTAATTAAAGTCTGTTCTTGATCATTGTTCAAAGTAAATCTGTGCTGTGACCAATCTTTATGTGAGCAAAAAAGATTGATCAGAAATAAGGATGAGCGAATGTTCTTGGTGATACTCGAATGTCACTGAAATATCTGGGGGCTTGGCACTCGTTAGCGGGGGTTCAAATTTGAAACTCGAATCCCAGTCCCACATGTTTGTCGCCCGTGAAACAGTATGGCCGATTTTATATTGGCGTTTCTGAATTCAGTGTAGGCCTGCGTACTTCTTTCCTTAAGATCCACATAGATCCGCATGCATCTTGCGGGGATGCATCCGCATACAAGATATGCGTATACAATGTTAAATATAGCTAAGCAAGATGCATGCAGATCTATGGGGATCTTAAGAAAAGAAATACGCAGGCCTAAGCTGAGCACAGAAAGGCTAATGTGAAACCGGCCTTAATGAGCATGCGTAGCCATCTTGGTAGTGGAATTACTGTGATTGGCTGGCAGTATGACATCATCAGAGGTTATAAAGGAACAGGCGCCACCGTACTTGACTTACTGACGCCATTGCACAGCACAGGGTCAGTTCTTATTGGAGGAAGGGAGTGCTTGTTCAGGGCTGTGTGTGCACAATTGAGTGACTCAGAGTCCTCTAGTGTTGATACTGGTGCTGATTATGAACAGTCAGACTGTTTTGCTTCTTGTATCAACAAGCTAAAGGAGGGACAGTTGAATGAGCAGGGAGAGTGACAGACTACAGACCCTAAAGCAGGGGTTAGGGTTTGCAGTCAATTGCTAAATATGTATCTGCTGCACGTGACAACTTTTTTTCAATGGGTGAAAAAATTAACTATATTTTCATTCATGGAGCATTACGTGCTTTGTGGCACATTTTTGTTGTTGATAACACTCCAAAATGAGTTGAAACATTTTTCTTTATTCAATTACTTATCCATATAATATTTCTGTGCTTTTGGTACATTTTGGTGGTATCTAACGCTGCAAAAAAGCATTGAATATTGTTTTGGGGTTCAATTTTTCATCCATACATTATTACATGCTTTTTGGTATATTTCTGTGATATATAAGGCTCTAAAAAAAAAGCATTGAGAAAATTTTCTGCAGTCAGTTACTAATCCATACAGTATTATGTGCATTGTTGGACACTTCTTTGATATATAACAATCAAAGAAAGAGTTGAATTTTTTTTTCTCGATTTAATTACTCATCCATACAGTATTACATGCTCTGTGGTACATTTTGATGCGCATTGTAGAATGCTTCTGGATTCAATTACTCATCCATACATTATTACGTGTTTTGTGGTACATTTCTGCATTATATAACCCTCCAAAAAAGTGTTGAAACATTTATCTGGCTTCAATTACTCTTCCATACAGTATTAAATGCTCTGTGACACATTTCAGTAGTATATAACACAAAAAAAGCATTATACAATTTTTCTGGATTCAATACTCAGCTATACAGTGTTACGTGCTTTGTGGTACATTTTCTTTTAACACTTCATATGGTGTAATTTACTTAGTGGGCATCAAAGATGACAGAATCATGAGAGACTTTCAAAGGAATGACCAGAGAGATATCAGAGCCAGACGAAGTTGGCTAAACTGCGGAGTGGTAGGAGTCTGTGGTCCGGAAAAAGTTTTTTTGGTATCACCAAGGCCCGAATCCAGACCGCAGCTTTCACACCAGGGATTCTTGTGACCTGCAGAAGAGACAGCCAGAAACTGGTAACTAGTGAGCGGACTGTAGGGCCTAGGCTGGTCAGAAGGGACAAGGAGGTGGGCCAGGACCAGGGATGGATAAATGCTACTGGGCCATCCAGCCAAAAGGTACCAACTGCTGGCATCCCGGCGGGAGGTCGTTAAGTGTGACCGGCAGTGAAGATGGGGGTCCATCAAAGAGTTTGGGACCAGTGGACAGTAGAGACAGAACACTTGCCTAGACGGCTGCAAGAGGTGATTACTGAAACAAGGTCACGTTCCAAAAAATGGAGGGGCAACATTGCTGGTATTCTGTGGGCATGATCCGAGAAGGAAGGGAGCAGGATGAAACTTTCCTGAGGAATGTATGGCCTAGGAGAGTCTCCTTGAGGTGGCAAAAGATGGGGCTTCTACCACCCCCCCCCAGAGATAAGATTGTTCTTGGGGTTCCCCACCTCTTATGTGAAAGCAGGCAATAGTGCAGGTGACACAGGGGGCTGGTGCCCATTTCTACATGTTGGGGGCTCTGGCACTACTGGAAAACCGGGTAACGTAAAGCCCAGGTACCTCTAAATCGGGCTCCAGGAGGCATGTGGAGGCAGCACTCCCAGCCTCCCAAGGAAAGAGAAGAGGAAGCAGAGACCTGAAAAAGACTATTGCATTACCCTCCTTATATTCTTTTCCCACCTTTGCACTTTCTTCAATGCCTTTATGAGTGTAGGAGTACAGCAACTACACTTTAAAAATATTTGAATGAGGCACACCAAATATTTCCTTTCAGGCATTTATGGATGACCCTCATTATTTTTTCCCTGCCTTTTCACTTTCTTCAAAGCCTTTATGAGTGTATGATTACATCAACTGAACTTTCAAAATATTGGAGTACATTTTTTTTTTTTACATTTTGGATTTAGTTAGTCACCTATATGATTTAACACGGTTCTTGTTACATTACGGTGGTATTTGACACTCCAAAAAAAGGTTAAATATTTTTCTGGATTCAATTACTAATCCATATAGTATTCTGTGCTTTGTGGTATATTGCGGTTGTGTATAACACTCCAAAAAAGCATTGAAAAATGTGTCTGGATTCAATTAATCATCCATAGAGTATTGACTGCTTTCTGTGACATTACGGTGGAATATAACACTCCAAAAAAACATTCAAAAATTTGTCATTCAATTACTCTTCCATACAGAAATATGTGTATGAATTTTATGGATTCAATTTTTCATCCATACAGTTTAACCCCTTCATGACCTTGGGATTTTTCGTTTTTCCGTGTTCGTTTTTCACTCCCCTCCTTCCCAGAGCCATAACTTTTTTATTTTTCCGTCAATTTGGCCATGTGAGGGCTTATTTTTTGCGGGACGAGTTGAATTTTTGAACGACATCATTGTTTTTAGCATGTCATGTACTAGAAAATGGGAAAAAAATTCCAAGTGCGGTGAAATTGCAAAAAAAAGTGCAGTCCCACACTTGTTTTTCGCTTGGCTTTTTTGCTAGGTTCACTAAATGCTAAAACTGACCTAACATTATGATTCTCCAGGTCATTACGAGTTCATAGAAACCTAACATGACTAGGATATTTTTTACCTAAGTGGTGAAAAAAAATTCCAAACTTTGCTAAAAAAAAAAAATATTGCGCCATTTTCCGATACTCGTAGCATCTCCATTTTTCATGATCTGGGGTCAGTTGATGGCTTTTTTTTTTTGCATGCCGAGATGATGTTTTTAATGATCGCATTTTACTGCAGATACGTTCTTTTGATCGCCCGTTATTGCATTTTAATGCAATGTCGCGGCGACCAAAAAAATGTAATTCTGGCGTTACGAATTTTTCTCTTGCTTAGCCGTTTAGCGATCAGGTTAATGCTTTTTTTTAATTGATAGATCGGGCGATTCTGAACGCGGTGATACCAAATATGTGTAGATTTGATTTTTTTTTATTGATTTATTTTGTTTGGGGCGAAAGGGGTTGATTTAAACTTTTATATTTTATTTTTTTCACATTTTTTTTAACTTTTTTTTTTTTACTTTTGCCATGCTTCAATAGCCTCCATGGGAGGCTAGAAGCAGGCACAGCACGATCGCCTCTGCTACATAGCAGCAATCTGCTGTTCGCTGCAATGTAGCAGAAAATCGGGTGTGCTGTGAGCACCGTCCACAGGGTGGCGCTCACAGCTACCGGCGATCAGTAACCATAGAGGTCCCAAGGACCTCTATGGTTACAATGTACAAGCATCGCCGACCTCCGATCATGTGACGGGGTCGGCGATGCCGTCATTTCCGGCCGCCCGGCCGGATGCGGCAGTTAAATGCCGCTGTCTGTGTTTGACAGCGGCATTTAACTAGTTAATAGGTGCGGGCAGATCGCGATTCTGCCCGCGCCCATTACGGGCACATGTCAGCTGTTCAAAACAGCTGACATGTCCTGGCTTTGATCTGTGGCTCTCGCCACTAAACTAATGACCACAACCTGGTGGCGTATGTGAAGCTTGACAAGCTCACACACATGCCATGCTTGGCCCATGTGCTCAACTTGGTAGTGAAGTGATTTCTGAAAACCTACCCAAATTTGCCAGAGCTTCTGGTCAAGGTATGCAGCATCAATGGCCATTTCTGCAAGTCAGCTACAGCTGCTGCCATTCTGGCAGTTCTGTAGCACTGCATGCAAATGCCAGCTCACTGACTGGTGTGCAAAGTGCCCACACACTGGAACTCCACACTGCATGTGCTGGCAAGGCTTTGTGAACAGTAGAGGTCAGTTGTGGTAAACCAGGTCCAACATGTCGTTGGGTGTTTTAGTGAGCCTTTGCAAATAAAATTGAAGACTGGGCATGGATGTCTGACATTTGTGCAGTTCTCCAAGACCTTGAGAACTCCACAAAGATGATAAGCGGCGATGATGCCATCATCAGTGCAACGATCCGACTTCTGTGCCTACTTAAACAGTCACTGCTAATATTTAAGCTTTCCATGCAGACTAGGTGGAGATACTACCCATCCCTGCCTCATCTCATATGCTCAGCACAGAATGAATAACAATGAGAATGTGAAGGCTGAGGAGTAGGAGAAACAGGAGAGCAATAGAGGCTAGTACCTACACAAGCTTCGTCCCATCTCTCCTACGTGGATGGACTGAGGAGGGGAATGAGGGGTAAGAGATGGAGAGTAGTCATCATGGTGCAGACAGGGAAGTGTTGGCTGTAGGGAACTTGGCACTTATGGCAGATTTTATGTACTGCTGTCTTTCATGTGGCCTACGTGTTACATTCAGCTTGTCCAAAAAAGAGTAATGGTTTCTCACCCTGCTAGGCCCACCCTACAAGGAGAACCTTACATCTTTCCTTTCTGAGGCAGAAAAGTCTATTAAAATGGTGCTATCAGACAATGCTAGTGGCAGGGGGCAAGCCTCCTTGCCCAACCAAGGAGGAGAGGAGAGGGAGACACCGAGTAGAGGCAGGGGAACACTTTCAAAGGCGTGGGTCAATTTCATGACACCATCCCAGCATACAGGCCCTAATGACTGGTATTTTTGACAAGGAGGGAAACATTTTAAGGATGGTCAAGCAATACCTGATCAACAAAACCAGCATACTACCTAATTTCTCTTTAACCTTCAGGTATTGGGTCTCAAAGCTGGACACTGGGCATAAACTGTCCCTCTACGCCTTGGAGGTATTGTGCTGCCCTGCCTCTAGCGTCTTGCTTGAGCAGGTTTTGAGCAGGTTAGGGGTCAAAAGAGATAGGTGCTTTAAGCTATTAACAGAAAGTGCTGACAGGCTCACTCTGATAAAAATGAACAAAGATTGGATTAGCCCCCACTTTTCCACACCACCAGATGACAGCAGAACATGAAGTGTTTTTAATGTTTAATATTTGAATGAGACCTGACAGTTGTTGCCTGCATGGGTCTATGGATGACTGAATGACTCTACTTATAATTTTTTCCTGGCTTTGTACTGTGTGCAGAGCCTTTGAGTGTAGGAGTACCACAACTAAACTTTGTTGCAATATTTGAATGCCTTCAAAGGTGTATGGATGACCCTGCTTGTAATTTTTCTCAGGCTTTGCACTGTGCATATTTTTTATGAGTGTAGGAGGGCCACAACTATACTTTGTTCAGAATATTACAATGAGGTACTACAGTTAGTGGCTTAAAGGGTGTATGGATGACCCTGCTTATAAATTTTGGCAGGCATTGCAATTACTGCATAGCCCTTATGAGTCTAGGAGTACCACTACATGACAATTTGAACAGAATGTGTATGAAGCCCTCCTTTATATCTAATATAAGGTGTATCTGATAACCTTTTCCATCCATCACATTTTTGCCATTTCTTGTTTCCTTCATAAATTACACTGACATTTCCATTTTTTAAATAAAAATGTAAGTTTTGGTTTACTTAAATTATACAGGAAATATTGTTTATTGACTTTTTTTTCCTGTTATCTCCAAATTCTCTTCGATTTTGAATGTTTTATTGTCAGTCCTTAAAGTGGAGTAAAAGTGTGATTCCATGGGTCTCAGCAGCGATCTGCGAGTAGGAGATGCTTCCAGGGATCTTCCCCATTCTGTTCTCCTTCTGTTCATTTCAACATTTTCACTGCCCCCATACCACCTTGTAAAGTCTGCCAGAAAAAATGCTCAGATTACCCATTGACTCCCATTATACTAGTTACTCAAAATGAGCATTCGAATTATGAATTTCTCAGTTTGAGTAATGAGCATCTGTGAATTCATCCTGGTGTAAAAAAAAGGCATGTGCTTCTTCTAATAAAAAAAATAAGGGGAAGTGAAAAGGGTTGCCAACTGTCCCGAAATTCCTTAACAGTCCATTAAATAGGGCACTTTTTATCCTGTGTGATTTTTTGGAAGCCGAAGAAATGTCTACAGATTATTTTCACTGCAATTATCACCATTTTACAATAAGTGCAGTTATTGTCTTCAGATCAGAATTATGGGTTGTAGATACTAGGGTTGAGCGACCTTTACTTTTATAGGATCGGGTCGGGTTTCACGAAACCCGACTTTTTCAAAAGTCGGATCGAGTGAAATCGGCCGATCCTATAAAAAAGTCGGGGTCGGCCGAAACTCGAAACCCAATGCAGTGCATTGGGTTTCCAATGGTTCCCAGGGTCTGAAGGAGAGGAAACTCTCCTTCAGGCCCTGCGATCCATATTTATGTGTAAAATAAAGAATAAAAATAAAAAATATCGCTATACTTACCCTCTGACGCGCCCTGGTACTAACCGGGAACCTTCCTTCCTTCGAATCAGCGCTTTCAGGACCTTGCGGTGACGTCGCGGTTTGTGATTGGTCGCGCGACCGCCCATGTGACCGCCGCGCGACCAATCAGAAGCCGTGACGTCACCGCGACGTCACCGAAGGTCCTGGAAGCGCTGATTCTTAGGAAGGAAGGCTGCCGGAAAGAAGCAGGGCACGTCCGAGGGTGAGTATATACCTAATAGGAATATACTCACCCTCGGACGTGCCCTGCTTCTTTCCGGCAGCCTTCCTTCCTAAGAATCAGCGCTTCCAGGACCTTCGGTGACGTCGCGGTGACGTCACGGCTTCTGATTGGTCGCGCGGCGGTCACATGGGCGGTCGCGCGACCAATCACAAACCGCGACGTCACCGCAAGGTCCTGAAAGCGCTGATTCGAAGGAAGGAAGGTTCCCGGTTAGTACCAGGGCGCGTCAGAGGGTAAGTATAGCGATATTTTTTATTTTTATTCTTTATTTTACACTTAAATCTGAATTCCGATACCAATTCCCGATATCTTAAACATATCGGGAATCGGTATCGGATATCCGATTCCAGATTCAGAAGATCGCCGACTTCATGGCCGACCCCACACAGGGGTCGGGTCGGGTTTCATGAAACCCGACTTTGCCAAAAGTCGGCGACTTCTGAAAGTGGCCGACCCGTTTCGCTCTACCCTAGTAGATACATATCACTTATAATTAAAATAATTTGCTATGGTTCTGCAATGAGTCTGCAAATAAATATTATCTATCCGTGATTTTTTATAAGCTGTCCAGAAAAAAAATAAATACTCAAGTTGCCAACTCTTGCATTTTGCATTCTTTCAGACCATTCATGCTTACTCATTTATGATCATTGTAAGGTGAAAGTGAAAACAAGGACTGATTCATTTCCTAAATTGTTTATCTGCACTCATTTTGCCATCTACAGTTGCGCTCAAAAATTTACATACTCCAGCAGAATTTTTGCTTCCTTGCCCTTTTTTCAGAGAATATGAATGATAACACCAAAACTTTTCCTCCACTCATGGTTAGTGGTTGGGTGAAGCCATTTATTGTCCAACTACTGTGTTTTCTCTTCTTAAATCATAATGACAACCCAAAACATCCAAATGACCCTGATCAAAAGATTACATACCATGGTGATTTTGGCCTGATAAAATGCACAGAAGTTGACACACATGGGTTTGAATGGCTGCTAAAGGTAACATTCTCACCTGTGACCTGTTTGCTTGTAATCAGTGTGTGTGCATAAACGCTTAGTAAATTTCTGGGATCCAGACAGACTCTTGCATTTTTCATCCAGCCACTGACATTTCTGGATTGTGAGTCATGGGGAAAGCAAAAGAATTGTCAACGGATCTACGGGAAAAGGTAGCTGAACTGTATAAAACAGGAAAGGGATACAAAAAGATATCCAAGGAATTTATAATGCTGGTTAACAGCATTCAAACTGTGATTAACAAATGGAAAATCAGGGGCTCTGTAAAACCAAAACCACGGACAGGTAGACCAACAAAAAATTTGTCCACAACTGCCAAGAATATTATTCGGGATACAAAGTAAAACCCACAAACAACATCAGCTGAAATACTGGACTCTCTGAAAACTAGCAATGTGGCTGTTTCAAGATGCATAATAAGGAGGCACTTGAAGAAAAATGGGCTACTTGGTCAGGGTGCCAGAAAGCCATTACTGTGCAAATGCCACAAAGTATCTACAATATGCAAAACAACACCGAGACAAGCCTCATAACTTCTTTAACAAGGTAATTTGGAGTGATGAGACCAAAATTGAACTTTTTGGCCACAATCCTAAACATTACATTTGGAGAGAGGTCAACAATGTCTATGATGAAAGGAACATCATTCCTACTGTAAAACATGGAGGAGGGTCGCTGATGTTTTGGGGATTTGTGAGCTACAAAGGCACAGGAAACTTGGTCAAAATTGAAGGAAAGATGAATGCAGCATTTTATCAGCATTTACTGGAGGCAAATTTGCATTCATCAGCCTGGAATCTGGTGAATCTATGACTCCATGTTTATGATATAGGAATTATACTAGTTGCTGGATTTTTCCATTATATAGTTGGCTAGACTATGCCTCATGGCCGCTTTTGTTCTATTTGGTGTAACTTTGTCAGTTTGCTTGAAATTGATTATATAAAACTCAGCATATATGCAAGAGAAACCAACATGTTGTGGATTTCAAACACGCACTACGGATCAGTTTATGGTGCGTAAAAATTTTTTTTTTTTAAAAAGACATGAGATTTCTATAAATCCCATCAATTTTGCTGTAACTGAACTGTAAGAAACTGCGTTTTTATGCAGCGCTAAAAACTCACCAAAAACTCATCATAAGAACTTACACAGACTGATAAACTCCCAAATAGACAGAGAGAGAGTTCCCAGTCGTTGCTGGGATCTTGTGAGTCAATAAAAAAATCTCTTCATTACTCATTGACTGCATCTTTTAGGACATAAAAATCATGCTTGATTTTTAGCACATCCTCTCATGTAAACAGTAGGCTGAAAACTGGAATTAACGATCATATAAATGATAATTTAAAAACCTTCCTATAATTGTCACTTATAAATATTTTAAAAAATGTAAAATTATGCTTAGTTACATTGGGAGCTCGACAGATGCTTCCTTCCTTGCGGTACCACAGCAATGTTTGCTTAGAACTACTGTAGTTCTAGAAACGAGCACTGTAATTTGAGTGGGCATGGCCAGTTACAGTATTACTTGGACAATCTGGAAGTTGGGGGTTATACCAGAATGTAGTACACACAGTGCGAAACTATCTAAGACCCCCCATCCCAGACTTTATAGAACTGCAGATCAAATATTCTGATATGGTGTTCTACTTATGCCAGTAATGTACTGATGTGTCCACACTTTTCTTTCTATAATTGTCATTATAGGAAATTTCTCTACATCTACATCAATAATCGTTAAAATTGTTAAAGTGCTTGCAAAAACTTCACACATAACAGTGTAGGCTTTTATTGTTTAATGCTTGCTGCCTTGGTTACCGGCCACCGGTGCAGTCTAGCTGCGTGGCCAAGCATGTGCAGTGCTCACAAGCGCTTCTCAATAAAGCACTGTAAACACTGATTAAAGCTGAGCCGATTGAAGGAGCATACAATTTGGCCAGCTTTAGTGTTCCTATGCTCCTTTGATGCTGCTGCATTGGAGAATGCACAATTCTGACCAGTGGTGATACCATACTTCTGGTCTGGACTTTCAATCTTCAGGCACTTATTGCCCATGGCAACCAGGAAGCCGGGAGGCTTGAAAGTTCTTGAGGATAACACAGTAAAATAACCGTTTAAGTATTCTAATTTATAACTGTACAAATTCCGTTCTCGTCCCATTCTAGGAAACCGTTCCGTAGGCTGCAAAACACATCACTATCTGATGGTGAAACATATAAACATAAGCAATAGGGTATGTGCAGACATTGCGGATTCGTGTGCGGATTTTTCCGCGCGGATTCTGGAAAATCCCCAGGTAAAACGCCCTGCAGATTACCTGCAGATGTACCGCGGATTTTGTGTGGATTTCACCTGCGCTTTTACACTTGCGGATTCCAATTATGAAACAGGTGTAAAACGCTGAGGAATCCGCACAAAGAATTGACATGCTGCGGAAAATAAACTGCGGCGTTTCCACGTGGAATTTTCCGCAGCATGTACACACCGGATTTGGTTTTCCATATGTTTATATGGTACTGTACACCGCATGGAAAACTGCTGCGAATCTGCAGCGTCAAATCCGCAACGTGTGCAGTTGTGCACATACCCATAAACTCTCCAGACAGAAACTATGGGTTTTCTTTTTTTTCAAAGCTGGTTATCTCACACCAAATCTGTAAGTAAATTCTACTGATCCCACCAAGGAGAACATCTGCAGGGACTTTGTGTTTTCCCCGTGATTGCATGGGTTTCCTCCCACATTCCAAAAACATTGATAGGGACTTTAGTCTATGAGCCCCATTGGGAACAGCAATGATAATGTCTGTAAAGCACTGCGGAATAAGATAGCACTATATAAGCAAAGCAGAATGAAAATAATGTCCTGATCCTACTTGAATTGTGTGACAGATTGTGGAGCCCTCTTTCAAATGATGCAAAAATCCAAGTGACTTTATTCCAGCTGATTCAACATTTTGGTTACATGCCTGAAAAAAGCATTGTGGGTTTGAAATATGCAGTCGAAATTTTGTAAATATTAGAATAATGACACTTGGAATAATCTGCATCATACGAGAGAGTGCTATCTCATTAGTTTCTTATTTCGCACTATTGGTTTGGTGGTATGACATGGACAAATAACCAGGATGTGACACGTACAGTGGGGCAAAAAAGTATTTAGTCAGTCAGCAATAGTGCAAGTTCCACCACTTAAAAAGATGAGAGGCGTCTGTAATTTACATCATAGGTAGACCTCAACTATGGGAGACAAACTGAGAAAAAAAAATCCAGAAAATCACATTGTCTGTTTTTTTATCATTTTTTTTGCATATTATGGTGGAAAATAAGTATTTGGTCAGAAACAAACAATCAAGATTTCTGGCTCTCACAGACCTGTAACTTCTTCTTTAAGAGTCTCCTCTTTCCTCCACTCATTACCTGTAGTAATGGCACCTGTTTAAACTTGTTATCAGTATAAAAAGACACCTGTGCACACCCTCAAACAGTCTGACTCCAAATTCCACTATGGTGAAGACCAAAGAGCTGTCAAAGGACACCAGAAACAAAATTGTAGCCCTGCACCAGGCTGGGAAGACTGAATCTGCAATAGCCAACCAGCTTGGAGTGAAGAAATCAACAGTGGGAGCAATAATTAGAAAATGGAAGACATACAAGACCACTGATAATCTCCCTCGATCTGGGGCTCCACGCAAAATCCCACCCCGTGGGGTCAGAATGATCACAAGAATGGTGAGCAAAAATCCCAGAACAACGCGGGGGGACCTAGTGAATGAACTGCAGAGAGCTGGGACCAATGTAACAAGGCCTACCATAAGTAACACACTACGCCACCATGGACTCAGATCCTGCAGTGCCAGACGTGTCCCACTGCTTAAGCCAGCACATGTCCGGGCCCGTCTGAAGTTTGCTAGAGAGCATTTGGATGATCCAGAGGAGTTTTGGGAGAATGTCCTATGGTCTGATGAAACCAAACTGGAACTGTTTGGTAGAAACACAACTTGTCGTGTTTGGAGGAAAAAGAATACTGAGTTGCATCCATCAAACACCATACCTACTGTAAAGCATGGTGGTGGAAACATCATGCTTTGGGGCTGTTTCTCTGCAAAGGGGCCAGGACGACTGATCCGGGTACATGAAAGAATGAATGGGGCCATGTATCGTGAGATTTTGAGTGCAAACCTCCTTCCATCAGCAAGGGCATTGAAGATAAAACGTGGATGGGTCTTTCAACATGACAATGATCCAAAGCACACCGCCAGGGCAACGAAGGAGTGGCTTCGTAAGAAGCATATCAAGGTCCTGGAGTGGCCTAGCCAGTCTCCAGATCTCAACCCTATAGAAAACCTTTGGAGGGAGTTGAAAGTCCGTGTTGCCAAGCGAAAAGCCAAAACATCACTGCTCTAGAGGAGATCTGCATGGAGGAATGGGCCAACATACCAACAACAGTGTGTGGCAACCTTGTGAAGACTTACAGAAAACGTTTGACCTCTGTCATTGCCAACAAAGGATATATTACAAAGTATTGAGATGAAATTTTGTTTCTGACCAAATACTTATTTTCCACCATAATATGCAAATAAAATGATAAAAAAACAGACAATGTGATTTTCTGGATTTTTTTTTCTCAGTTTGTCTCCCATAGTTGAGATCTACCTATGATGTAAATTACAGACGCCTCTCATCTTTTTAAGTGGTTGAACTTGCACTATTGCTGACTGACTAAATACTTTTTTGCCCCACTGTACCTGACTTTGCTCTTTTCCTGTGAAGTTCTAGCCACCATTGTATTCTTCTACAGATTGAGGAGTTGTCAGACAAAAATAGTTCAAGGTGTTGTCAGTAGTTACTCATACTAACTGTAAAAACATTTTGAAGATTTTTGCTCTGATTACTCTACTTTTTGTGACAGCAGTAATCCTGAACTGCTGAACACCAGACTACAGGACATCTGAAACCTCCCTACAAGACGCTGAGACATGTTTAAATCCCAGCTCACTAGACATTAAGAAAACTCTACCTAATTCTGTGTTCTCCCACACACTAGAAACAAGAAGGTTTTAACATCATTATTAAAATGTTAATATTCTAAAAAGTAAGTGAGATTATGCACTATTCTCATAGGATGTTGCAATGGTCAGTTCATTGGAGTTTAAAGGGACGCTGTCAGCATAGGATGTCTGTTCAAGCCAAATAAAGTGATCTGTTCACCCTTGCCATGGCCAAACATTTAAGTGCACCTTGCCACCTGCTTGTTTTCCCCTCTACCTCTACCCCTTTCTTTTTGATTGACAGCTCTGGCTTCATAGAATCAGAAAACACTGGATATAGATGGAAAACAAGTCGGTGGGAAAATGTATTTAAACGAGTGGCCCTGCCATGAATCATCAAGAGCCTTTACTTGGTTTGAACAGTTATCCTGTGCTGACAGAGTTCCTTTAACCCCTTAGCGACCGCCGATACGCCTTTTAACGGCGGCCGCTAAGGGTACTTAAACCACAGCGCCATTAATTAACGGCGCTGTGGAAAAAGTAAATAGCGCCCCCCAGAGTCGGATTTTCTCTGGGGTCTCGGCTGCCGGGGGTAGCCGAGACCCCAGAGAACATGATTCGGGGGTTTTTTAACCCACCCCGCATTTGCGATCGCCGGTAATTAACCGTTTACCGGCGATCGCAAAAAAAAAAAAACGCGATTTCTTTTTAATTTCTCTGTCCTCCGATGTGATCGCACATCGGAGGACAGAGAAAAGGGGTCCCAGGTAGGCCCCCAATACTTACCTGTCTCCCCCGATGCTCCTCGTGGCTCCCCGTGGGCGCCGCCATCTTCAAAATGGCGGGCGCATGCGCAGTGCGCCCGCCGGCCGGCCCTGCGAGAATCTTTGGGGTCTCGGCTGCCGGGGGTAGCCGAGACCCCAAAGAGCATGATCGGGGTCGGTTTTACCGACCCTGTTTTGCGATCGCCGGTAATTAACTGTTTACCGGCGACCGCAAAAAAAAAAAAAAGTCAAAGTCTAATTCTCTGTCCTCTGATGTGATCGCACATCAGAGGACAGAGAAATAGGGGGATTCGGGGACCCTGCCATACTCACCTGTGTCTCTGGGTCCTCCTGCTGCTCCTCCTGGCCGCCGGCAAAAGAAAATGGCGGGCGCATGCGCAGGCCATCTGTCTCCATCTGCCGGCCGGCAGGAGGAGAGCAGTTGGGGCTAAAATTAGGGTTAGGGGTAGGGTTAGGGTTAGGGCTAGGGGTAGGGTTAGGGTTAGGGTTAGGGTTAGGGCTAGGGGTAGGGTTAGGGTTAGGGGTAGGGTTAGGGCTAGGGGTAGGGTTAGGGTTAGGGGTAGGGTTAGGGCTAGGGGTAGGGTTAGGGGTAGGGCTAGGGTTAGGGCTAGGGTTAGGGCTAGGGGTAGGGTTAGGGGTAGGATTAGGGCTAAATTTAGGGTTAGGGTTGGGGCTAAATTTAGGGTTAGGGTTGGGGCTAAATTTAGAGTTAGGGTTGGCGCTAAATTTAGGGTTAGGCTTCTTTCACACTTACGTCGGTACGGGGCCGTCGCAATGCATCGGTCCGACATACCGACGCACGTTGTGAAAATTGTGCACAACGTGGGCAGCGGATGTAGTTTTTCAACGCATCCGCTGCCCAATCTATGTCCTGGGGAGGAGGGGGCGGAGTTACGGCCACGCATGCGCGGTCAGAAATGGCGGATGCGACGTACAAAAAAACGTTACATTGAACGTTTTTTTGTGCTGACGGTCCGCCAAAACACTGATCCAGTGCACGACGGACGCGACGTGTGGCCATCCGTCACGATCCGTCGGCAATACAAGTCTATGGGCAAAAAACGCATCCTGCGGGCACATTTGCAGGATCCGTTTCTTGTCCAAAACGACGGATTGCGACGGATGCCAAACAACGCAAGTGTGAAAGTAGCCTTAGGGCTAGGGTTAGGGTTGGGGCTAAAGTTAGGGCTAGGGTTGGGATTAGGGTTACGCTTGGGATTAGGGTTAGGTTTGGGATTAGGGTTAAGGTTAGGGTTGTGATTAGGGGTGTATTGGGATTAGGGTTAGGTTTGAGGTTAGGGTTGAGATTAGGATTAGGGGTGTGTTGGATTTAGGGTTTTGATTAGGGTTATGGTTAGGGTTGACATTAGGGTTGTTTTGGGGTAAGGGTTGTGATTATGGTTAGGGTTAGTGATTAGGATTATGGATCAGGTTGGGATTAGGGTTAGGGGTGTGTTGGGGTTAGGGTTGGAGCTAGAATTGGGGGGTTTCCACTGTTTAGGTACATCAGGGGGTCTCCAAACACGATAGCCAATTTTGCGCTCAAAAAGTCAAATGGTGCTCCCTCCCTTCTGAGCTCTGCCGTGCGCCCAAACAGTGGGTTACCCCCACATATGGGGCATCAGCATACTCGGGATAAATTGGACAACAACTTCTGGGGTCCAATTTCTCTTGTTACCCTTGTGAAAATAAAAACTTGGGGGCTAAAAAATCTTTTTTGTGGAAAAAATTTTTTTTTTTATTTTCACGACTCTGCATTATAAACTTCTGTGAAGCACTTGGGCATTCAAAGTTCTCACCACACATCTAGATAAGTTCCATGGGGGGTCTAGTTTCCAAAATGGGGTCACTTGTGGGGGATTTCTACTGTTTAGGCACATCAGGGGCTCTCCAAACGCGACATGGCGTCCGATCTCAATTCCAGCCAATTCTACATTGAAAAAGTAAAACGGCACTCTTTCTCTTCCAAGCTCTGCGGTGCGCCCTAACAGTGGTTTACCCCCACACATTGGGTATCAGCGTACTCAGGAGAAATTGTACAACAACTTTTGTGGTCTAATTTCTCCTGTTACCCTTGTGAAAATAAAAAATTGTGGGCAAAAAGATCATTTTTGTAGAAAAAATGCGATTTTTTTTTTTCACGGCTCTACATTATAAACTTCTGTGAAGCACATGGGGGTTCAAAGTGCTCACCACACATCTAGATAAGTTCCTTAAGGGGTCTAGTTTCCAAAATGGTTAAATAAATAAGGCAGCACACTGCAGCGCTAGAACATACAGAATATTCTCAGCGAGGTAAGGCAAACGTAGGACCTGGTATAAGAGAGATGCCGTAAAGTGGCTACCAGGTACACATAAAATTGGCCATTTTTATGCGCTAAACGCTCTCATTTTTCATATTTCTAATGCAGTAATGCAGTTCAAATTTCGTATTTCAAGTTTGTATGTTCTAGCGCTGCAGTGTGCTGCCTTATTTATTTAACTATATACGAGTTGGCGACTCTAGGTTTAGCACCTGTTCACACTTAGTCTATGTTTGGATGTGCAGGTCAGGTTTTTGAAATAGTTTCCAAAATGGTGTCACTTGTGGGGGGTTTCCACTGTTTAGGCACATCAGGGGCTCTCTAAACGTGACATGGCGTCCGATCTCAATTCCAGCCAATTCTGCATTGAAAAAGTCAAACGGCGCTCCTTCACTTCTAAGTTCTGCGGTGCGCCCAAAAAGTGGTTTACCCCCACATATGGGGTATTGACATATTCAGGAGAAATTGCATAACAAAATTTATGGTTACATTTCTGTTTTTACACTTGTGAAAATAAAAAAAATGGTTCTGAATTAAGATGTTTGCAAAAAAAGTTAAATGTTCATTTTTTCCTTCCACATTGTTTCAGTTCCTGTGAAGCACGTAAAGGGTTAATAAACTTCTTGAATGTGGTTTTGAGAACCTTGAGGGGTGTAGTTTTTAGAATGGTGTCACACTTCATTATTTTCTATCATATAGACCCCTCAAAATGACTTCAAATGTGATGTGGTCCCTAAAAAAAATGGTGTTGTAAAAATGAGAAATTGCTGGTCAACTTTTAACCCTTATAACTCCCTAACAAAAAAAAATTTTGTTTCCAAAATTGTGCTGATGTAAAGTAGACATGTGGGAAATGTTATTTATTAACTATTTTTCATGACATATCTCTCTGATTTAAGGGTATAAAAATACAAAGTTTGAAAATTGCAAAATTTTAAAAATTTTCGCCATATTTCCGTTTTTTTCATAAATAATCGCAAGTAATATCGAAGAAATGTTACCACTAACATGAAGTACAATATGTCACGAAAAAACAATCTCAGAATCAGCGGGATCCGTTGACGCGTTCCAGAGTTATAACCTCATAAATTGACAGTGGTCAGAATTGCAAAAATTGGCTCGGTCATTAAGTACCAAATTGGCTCTGTCACTAAGGGGTTAAATGGAGTATGTCAGCACAGAATGACTGTTCAAACTAATTACAGGCAGTCTGTGCATCATGGCAAAGCCAACCACTTAAAGGGACACTGTCACCTGAATTTGGAGGGAACAATCTTCAGCCATGGAGGCGGGGTTTTCGGGTGTTTGATACACCCTTTCCTTACCCGCTGGCTGCAATATTGGATTGAAGTTCATTTTCTGTCCTCCGTAGTACATGCCTGCGCAAGGCAAGATTGCCTTGTGCAGGCATGTACTACGGAGGACAGAGAATGAACTTCAATCCAATATTGCAGCCAGCATGCAGCCAGCGGGTAAGGAAAGGGTGTATCAAACACCCGAAAACCCCGCCTCCATGGCTGAAGATTGTTCCCTCCAAATTCAGGGGACAGTGTCCCTTTAAATGCACCTTTTGCACCTGCTTATTTTCCCTCTATCGCCATCCTTCCTCTTCTTTGATTGACTTTTTAGGGTCAAAATATGGCATAGACAGATGGAAAACATGCAGGTGGGTAGTTGCTCTTAAATATTTGGCCAAGAGTGCACCAAATGCCTTTACGTTAAACAGTCATTCTGTGCTGACAGAGTCCCTATAACACCTGTTAGAAGGTCACTGGTAAAGTACTAGTAGGGAGATATAGGTATCACTGAGGATGATAACTTCAATGATATGAACCTGGGAAAAATGCTCCAGCACACTAAGTGCTGAAAGGGGTTAATCAGCCATGTTAAGGGCTGTTCTTTTTGTGAACAGTTAAAGAGTGGGTGAGAGGCTGTTCACCATATCTCCACCACAGGGTGCGGTCTAGGAGGTAAATAGTCAGACTCGAAAATAATATATGAGCACGCCCACATGCTCAGATAACACCCAAGCGTGCTCGGAAAAGATGGTATCCAAGCACCTTCGCTCATCACTAACGCTAATATCTCCCTGTGGGGTTGTGACAAATTGCTATGTATTTTTATACTTACCTAATAAACTTCAAGCTTTTAGGAAGACCCTGATACTGGAATACTTGTTGTACCTTTTTAATAAACCAGTAGAATATATAAATGAGAAAAGTTCCTGTGTCTATTTATGTGAGCAACTGACTGAGCCAATCTACCACTCCCCTTACCAACATCCGCTGTACATGTACTGCGCAAGTCGATAGCGAGTGTATGAGGTGGGCTCACGGAGTAAACCGTCAGGTAATAACTGCCTTGCGCAGGCGTGTACTATGGAGGACAGAGAATGAACTTCAATCCAATGTTGTAGCCAGCATGCAGCCAGCGGGTAAGGAAAGGGTGAATCAAACACCCGAAAACCCCGCCTCCATGGCTGAAGATTGTTCCCTCCAAATTCAGGTGACAGAGTCCCTTTAAAGTCCTGAGCAGAAGCACAGAAAGCCCTGGAGTTGTACTTAGGAAAAAAGAAGCTGCTAAAAGGCAAGCATTAATAGAATTAAAAGAAAAAAAAAGCTGTGTTCACTCTGCTCCAATTCCACTAAGGCTACGTCCCCACAGTCAGTAACGGCAGTGCTTTGGACGCAGCACATAATCGCTCCGTCGTAAGTGCTGCCGGCTTTTATACGTGCGGTAATTCCGCATGTGTTCATTGAAGCGTGCGGAATCACCGCATCCTATACATAGAACGGTGATATTTATCTTGTGGAGACTGAGTGTCTCCGTAAGGCTACTTTCACACTAGCATTTTCTGCAATCCGTCACAATGCATCATTTTGCAGAAAAAACACATCCTGCAAAAGTGCTTGCAGGATGCGTTTTTTCCCCATAGACTTGTATTGATGACGCATTTGGGACAGATTGCCACACGTCGCATCCGTCGTGCGACGGATGCGTCGTGCTTCTGCGGACCGTCGGGAGCAAAAAACGCTACATGTAACGTTTTTTGCTCCTGACGGACCGCTTTTTCCGACCGCGCATGCGCGGCCGGAACTCCGCCCCCACCTCCCCGCACCTTACAATGGGGCAGCGGATGCGCCGGAGAAATGCATCCGCTGCCTCCATTGTGCAATGCGTTAAACGCTAGCGTCGGAATCTCTCCCCGACGCATTGCGACGGGGAGATTCCGACGCTAGTGTGAAAGTAGCCTAAGCTAAATAGACATGCTGCGCTCTGGAAAGACGCGTCACATGTCTGTCTCCGCAGGGAAGCCATAGGTGTCCTTGCACGCATAGTGGAGATGGGATTTCATAAAATCCTCTCCACTATGGTGTAACATCTTTACACTGCGGATTGGATGCTGCGGCTGTACACAGCGTCCAATCCACAACATTTACTGACCGTGGAAACATACCCTAATTCAAGAGAAAATCACCACTCCTGTGGTGAACTAGAACTCCCAGCATGCCATAGGAGCTTCTGTACATGTTGGGAGTTATAGTGCTCCTTAAAGGGATAAAGGGATATGGATAATAGTCATGTGATATAAATGGCACCTATGGGGGATCTTAAAAGGAATCTGATGCCTGATACATGCTGCTCATTCCGCAGGTCGTTTGTATCAGACATTGACTGTATGATTCCAGAAAGGTATGTTTGACTCTGAAATGCTGCTGCATTTCAGGGAAAACATACTTTAAGACCCGCTGAGGACCAAGGCCACACGGGTGACTAGTCAGACAGGCGGGTCCCTGGTGGCTTCTCCCCATTCGCTCCCACTGAGGGACAAGTTTATTCCTGCGTGCGAGTACAGAGACACACCAGTCATTGGCAGCCGGAGGGGTGAAGTCAGACATGTTTTTTTCTGTGATGCCGCAGTGTTTCAGAGGCAAACATACCTGGCTTAGATCGTACAGCCGGTGCCGGACACATGCTACCCATGGGTCACACAGTAGATATCCGCAGTCAGGTTCACTTTAAGGGTATGTGTAGACATTCAGTATTAGGCTAAGTGCACACGTAGCGGAATTGGCTGCGGATCTGCAGCGGATTGGTCGCTGCGGATTCTCAGCAGTTTTTCATGCATTGTACAGTACCATGTAAACCTATGTAAACCCAAATCCGCTGTGCCCATGGTGCGGAAAATACCGCATGCCTTGTATTTTCTACAGCATGTCAATTCTCTGTGCGGATCCCGCAGCGTTTTACATCTGCTCCTTTATAGGAATCAGCAGGTGGTAAAACGCAGGTGAAATCTGCACAAAAAACGCTAGAAATCCGCGGGTAATCCAAGGGTAATCCACAGGTAAAATGCAGTGCGCATATTTTTTAAAAACTTAGCAGAAAAATCTGCACAGAAATCCTCAATGTGTGCGCACAGCCTTAGGCAGCACTTTGGACCAGCACATGTCCACTGTGCCCAAAACACTGCCGGCTTCTCAGATATTGATGTGTTTTTGCCACTACATATTTTTGTTGCATCAAAAACGCAGCATCTTACAGTTCATAAGTGTGAATGGGATTTACCATATAAAAATCTCCCCACTGGGCTTTTTTATGCAGTGTAAACTGACCTGCAGTGCATGCTTCAAATTCCCAACATGTCCATTTTTCTTGCAGATATGCAAAATTTTCTGTGCATATTTTTCCCATAGAAGCAAAATATAGCTAATGTGGTCACTTTGGACCAGACCATAGCACTATGGAGAGCGCAGCTTCATCTTCATTGTCTGCGAGACATTGTCTACGAGACCCTGCTGTGTGTAAAGTAGCAACTTCTCTTGGTACTGCAACTAAGGCTGGAATCACACAAGCGTATAACATCAGAAGCGAAAGCAATGGATGCGATATGCCAATGTCCCTCGGCTCCAGCTCTGTGGTGAGTGTCAGAGCTCTGTGCTCCAATGCTCTCACGAGGGAGAATCAGAGCACAGCTGCGGAGGAGATGGAGAAAGTGATTTCTCCATCTCCTCCATTACCAGTCTTTGCGTAAATCGGACTGCACTGGAATGACATCCGAGTGCAGTCCAATGTTTCACATGCATCCATAGACTTGTGTGGGTGCAAGTGAGAGATCAATAAGTTATATCCCTCTATGGTATCAACAAAAATGTTGTCTCACCCTGCAAAAATGAAGTCCACATAGCTCTACAAAACAAAAAAATTAAATTGTTCCACGTCTCAGAAAATGGCGACACAATCAAAGCATTTTTTTTTTAATTTTTGATTTTTTTTCCACCTGTAAAATAATAAATAAAAAGTATACACATTTAGTGTCACCGTAATCTGATGAGGAGAATGCCAGGTCATTTTTACCACAAACTGTACTCCATAAAAACAATTCCCAAAAAAAACAATGTCATAAATGTGATGGATTTTTTGGGCAAATTCACCACTTTTGGAATTTGTCTTCCCATTTTCCAGTACACGATGTGATAAAAAGAATGGTGTCATTCAAAAGTACAACTCGTCTCGCATAAAACAAGTCCTCATATGTCTATGTTGACAGAAAAATAAAAAAGTTATGGCTCTTGAGAGAAAGGGAGGAAAAAAGAAAGAAAAAGAAATGGAAATTGGCCATGTGTGGAAGAGGTTAAATAGAGCCTGACATCTGAACCAAAAGCAGCATGAATCAGAGACTGGCTCCAGTTTTCCATCTCCAATTGTTTAACGCTGTGACATTTAAGAGAAAACATACATTTAGAAGCCTGCCGGGGATGATTAAACTAGGATAATGTCACAGAGTTAACGCAACAGAACAGTGCCAGAAGACCGCAGCGTCTGATGGCTCCTGCTTCGCCGCTGAGAAGAAGCACTTCTCTAGTGTATTAAATGTGTTTGTTTTCTTTCAGAAGGACAGGGGTTAATCGGCCAAAATCCCTGCATTCAGCTGTGCTTGGTTAGCCACTCCTCTCTCCTATAAAAGCTAGGCCTTCTGGTCAGATCTTTGTCTGAGATAGCACTTGTTACATAGACCTTCATGTAGTGAGTGTAGCTGGTGTGGATAAGGAGAGCTGGAGGTGTTTATTGTGCAACTGTTGCTTGGTTTGTATGCTTGAAAATTCCTCATCCTTACCTGCCTTATTTTCTTCCCCCATCCTTCACACCCTGGTGAATACCTCTGTTATTTGTGAGAGTATATTTTGTGTGAGTGGAATTTTCTTTTACCTTGGTCTTTGTTCCCCTGTTTGTCGTGTTGATGTACTATGGTACACAATAGTGCCTCTCTTCCTGGGGTGGGGGAGGTGGACAGATGCAGAGCTGCAGCTAGGAGACAGGGCAAGGGCAAAGGCCCGGCATCCTTGTCATCTGAGGTATCCCGAGGAACAGGGCAAGCTAGGGCACCCCTAGTGCTAGGGCCAGGAAAGGTGCCCCTGGTCTCAGTTTACTCGCCAGTCCTATCGTGACCGAAAGCCTTTTTCTGATCCATTATGGATCCTATCACAGCACAGACAGGGCAGTTGCAGCAGCTCAGTTTTGAGATGGCAGATTTAAACATGGTGGTTTCACAGCACCCTGTTATATATGGTGTGAGGATCTCGCCTTCCAGGCAAGCCATTGTGGAGCCCAAGGTCGTGCTGTCAGACAGGTTTTCTGGTGGGTGAGACAAGTTTGTTGTGTTCCGTGAGGCCTGCAAATTATATTTCTGGCTGTGTCCAGTAACCTCTGGAACAGAGGAGCAACAGGTAGGGATTGTTATCTCGTTCCTGCTTGGGGACCCAAACGCATGGGAATTTTCTCTCTCATCTGACTCAGTCACTCCAGACAGAAGAGGGCTTTTTTCAGGCTTTGGGATTGGTGTATGATGACCCTGAACGCGTCTCCTTGGCTGAGTCTTCTCTGCACCAACTTCAGCAAGTAGACCATCTGGCGAAGGAATACTGCTCCGAGTTCTGGCGGTGGGCCACCGACACTAGGTGGAATGACCCTTCCCTCCATAGTCAGTTCTGCGAGGGTCTCTTTGTGAAAGTAAGGGATGCGTTAGCGCTCTATGAGACTCCTGACTCCCTTAAGGCGGCCATGTCTCTGGCGATCCAGGTTGATTGCCTTCTTTGCCAGAGACATAGGGAGTTACCTCTGGGGGCAGGAGGTCCAAGTTTAAGCGTGGTCAGTACTGACTCTACTGTGGAACCCATGCAGGTGGCTGCGGCATCCAAACCTAGAAAACTTGCATTAATCCAGCATAAGGAGGAGTGTGTTTCTGTTGTTGCATAAAGGGTAATTTTGTGAGCACATGTCCTACCCGTCACTTCTTTAACCCCTTCATGACCCAGCCTATTTTGACCTTAAAGACCTTGCCGTTTTTTGCAATTCTGACCAGTGTCCCTTTATGAGGTAATAACTCAGGAACGCTTCAACGGATCCTAGCGGTTCTGAGATTGTTTTTTCGTGACATATTGGGCTTCATGTTAGTGGTAAATTTAGGTCAATAAACTCTGCGTTTATTTGTGATAAAAACGGAAATTTGGCGAAAATTTTGAAAATTTCGCAATTTTCACATTTTTAATTTTTATTCTGTTAAACCAGAGAGATATGTGACACAAAATAGTTAATAAATAACATTTCCCACATGTTTACTTTACATCAGCACAATTTTGGAAACAAAATTTTTTTTTGTTAGGAAGTTATAAGGGTTAAAATTTGACCAGCGATTTGTCATTTTTACAACGAAATTTACAAAACCTTTTTTTAGGGACCACCTCACATTTGAAGTCAGTTTGAGGGGTCTATATGGCTGAAAATACCCAAAAGTGACACCATTCTAAAAACTGCACCCCACAAGGTACTCAAAACCACATTCAAGAAGTTTATTAACCCTTCAGGTGCTTCACAGCAGCAGAAGCAACATGGAAGGAAAAAATGAACATTTAACTTTTTAGTCACAAAAATTATCTTTTAGCAACAATTTTTTTATTTTCCCAATGGTAAAAGGAGAAACTGAACCACGAAAGTTGTTGTGCAATTTGTCCTGAGTACGCTGATACCTCATATGTGGGGGTAAACCACTGTTTGGGCGCACGGCAGGGCTTGGAAGGGAAGGAGCGCCATTTGACTTTTTGAATCAAAAATTGGCTCCACTCTTTAGCGGACACCATGTCACGTTTGGAGAGCCCCCGTGTGCCTAAAAATTGGAGCTCCCCCACAAGTGACCCCATTTTGGAAACTACACGCCCCAAGGAACTTATCTAGATGCATAGTGAGCACTTTGAACCCCCAGGTGCTTCACAAATTGATCCGTAAAAATGAAAAAGTACTTTTTTTTCACAAAAAAATTCTTTTAGCCTCAATTTTTTCATTTTCACATTGGCAACAGGATAAAATGGATCCTAAAATGTGTTGGGCAATTTCTCCTGAGTACGCCGATACCTCATATGTGGGGGTAAACCACTGTTTGGGCACATGGTAAGGCTCGGAAGGGAAGGAGCGCCATTTGACTTTTTGAATGAAAAATTATTTCCATCGTTAGCGGACACCATGTCGCGTTTGGAGAGCTCCTGTGTGCCTAAACATTGGCGCTCCCCCACAAGTGACCCCATTTTGGAAACTAGACCCCCCAAGGAACTTATTTAGATGCCTAGTGAGCACTTTAAACCCTCAGGTGCTTCACAAATTGATCTGTAAAAATGAAAAAGTACTTTTTTTTCACAAAAAAATTCTTTTCGCCTCAATTTTTTCATTTTCACATGGGCAGTAGGATAAAATGGATCATAAAATTTGTTGGGCAATTTCTCCCGAGTACGCCGATACCTCATATGTGGGGGTAAACCACTGTTTGGGCACATGGCAGGGCTCGGAAGGGAAGGCGCGCCATTTGACTTTTTGAATGGAAAATTAGCTCCAATTGTTAGCGGACACCATGTCGCGTTTGGAGAGCCCCTGTGTGCCTATGCATTGGAGCTCCCCCACAAGTGACCCCATTTTGGAAACCAGACCCCCCAAGGAACTTATCTAGATGCATATTGAGCACTTTAAACCCCCAGGTGCTTCACAGAAGTTTATAACGCAGAGCCATGAAAATAAAAAATAATTTTTCTTTCCTCAAAAATGATTTTTTAGCCTGGAATTTCCTATTTTGCCAAGGATAATAGGAGAAATTGGACCCCAAATATTGTTGTCCAGTTTGTCCTGAGTACGCTGATACCCCATATGTGGGGGTAAACCACTGTTTGGGCGCACGGCAGGGCTCGGAAGGGATGGCACGCCATTTTGCTTTTTAAATGGAAAATTAGCTCCAATCATTAGCGGACACCATGTCACGTTTGGAGAGCCCCTGTGTGCCTAAACATTGGAGATACCCCAGAAATGACCCCATTTTGGAAACTAGACCCCCAAAGGAACTAATCTAGATGTGTGGTGAGGACTTTGAACCTCCAAGTGCTTCACAGAAGTTTATAACGCAGAGCCATGAAAATAAAAAAAAAAAATTATTTTCTCAAAAATGATCTTTTAGCCTGCAATTTTTTATTTTACAAAGGGTAACAGGAGAAATTTGACCCCAAAAGTTGTTGTCCAGTTTCTCCTGAGTACGGTGATACCCCATATGTGGGGTTAAACCACTGTTTGGGCACATGCCGGGGCTCGGAAGTGAAGTAGTGACATTTTGAAATGCAGACTTTGATGGAATGCTCTGTGGGCGTCACGTTGCGTTTGCAGAGCCCCTGATGTGGCTTAACAGTAGAAACCCCCCACAAGTGACCCCATTTTGGAAACTAGACCCCAAAAGGAACTTATCTAGATGTGTGGTGAGCACTTTGAACTCCCAAGTGCTTCATAGAAGTTTATAATGCAGAGCCGTGAAAATAATAAATACGTTTTCTTTCCTCAAAAATAATTATTTAGCCCAGAATTTTTTAATTTTCCCAAGGGTAACAGGAGAAATTGGACCCCAAAAGTTGTTGTCCAGTTTCTCCTGAGTACGCTGATACCCCATGTGTGGGGGTAAACCACTGTTTGGGCACACGTCGGGGCTCAGAAGGGAAGAAGTGACTTTTGAAATGCAGACTTTGATGGAATGGTCTGCGGGCGTCACATTGCGTTTGCAGAGCCCCTGGTGTGCCTAAACAGTAGAAACCCCCCACAAGTGACCCCATTTTAGAAACTAGACCCCCCAAGGAAATTATCTAGATACAGTGGGGCAAAAAAGTATTTAGTCAGTCAGCAATAGTGCAAGTTCCACCACTTAAAAAGATGAGAGGCGTCTGTAATTTACATCATAGGTAGACCTCAACTATGGGAGACAAACTGAGAAAAAAAATCCAGAAAATCACATTGTCTGTTTTTTTAACATTTTATTTGCATATTATGGTGGAAAATAAGTATTTGGTCAGAAACAAAATTTCATCTCAATACTTTGTAATATATCCTTTGTTGGCAATGACAGAGGTCAAACATTTTCTGTAAGTCTTCACAAGGTTGCCACACACTGTTGTTGGTATGTTGGCCCATTCCTCCATGCAGATCTCCTCTAGAGCAGTGATGTTTTTGGCTTTTCGCTTGGCAACACGGACTTTCAACTCCCTCCAAAGGTTTTCTATAGGGTTGAGATCTGTAGTCTGGCTAGGCCACTCCAGGACCTTGAAATGCTTCTTACGAAGCCACTCCTTCGTTGCCCTGGCGGTGTGCTTTGGATCATTGTCATGTTGAAAGACCCATCCACGTTTCATCTTCAATGCCCTTGCTGATGGAAGGAGGTTTGCACTCAAAATCTCACGATACATGGCCCCATTCATTCTTTCATGTACCCGGATCAGTCGTCCTGGCCCCTTTGCAGAGAAACAGCCCCAAAGCATGATGTTTCCACCACCATGCTTTACAGTAGGTATGGTGTTTGATGGATGCAACTCAGTATTCTTTTTCCTCCAAACACGACAAGTTGTGTTTCTACCAAACAGTTCCAGTTTGGTTTCATCAGACCATAGGACATTCTCCCAAAACTCCTCTGGATCATCCAAATGCTCTCTAGCAAACTTCAGATGGGCCCGGACATGTACTGGCTTAAGCAGTGGGACACGTCTGGCACTGCAGGATCTGAGTCCATGGTGGCGTAGTGTGTTACTTATGGTAGGCCTTGTTACATTGGTCCCAGCTCTCTGCAGTTCATTCACTAGGTCCCCCCGCGTGGTTCTGGGATTTTTGCTCACCGTTCTTGTGATCATTCTGACCCCACGGGGTGGGATTTTGCGTGGAGCCCCAGATCGAGGGAGATTATCAGTGGTCTTGTATGTCTTCCATTTTCTAATTATTGCTCCCACTGTTGATTTCTTCACTCCAAGCTGGTTGGCTATTGCAGATTCAGTCTTCCCAGCCTGGTGCAGGGCTACAATTTTGTTTCTGTTGTCCTTTGACAGCTCTTTGGTCTTCACCATAGTGGAGTTTGGAGTCAGACTGTTTGAGGGTGTGCACAGGTGTCTTTTTATACTGATAACAAGTTTAAACAGGTGCCATTACTACAGGTAATGAGTGGAGGAAAGAGGAGACTCTTAAAGAAGAAGTTACATGTCTGTGAGAGCCAGAAATCTTGATTGTTTGTTTCTGACCAAATACTTATTTTCCACCATAATATGCAAATAAAATGTTAAAAAAACAGACAATGTGATTTTCTGGATTTTTTTTTCTCAGTTTGTCTCCCATAGTTGAGGTCTACCTATGATGTAAATTACAGACGCCTCTCATCTTTTTAAGTGGTGGAACTTGCACTATTGCTGACTGACTAAATACTTTTTTGCCCCACTGTATGTGGTGAGCACTTTGAACCCCCAAGTGCTTCACAGACGTTTACAACGCAGAGCCGTGAAAATAAAAAATCATTTTTCTTTCCTCAAAAATGATGTTTTAGCAAGCATTTTTTTAGATTCACAAGGGTAACAGGAGAAATTGGACCCCAGTAATTGTTGCGCAGTTTATCCTGAGTACACTGATACCCCATATGTGGGGGTAAACCACTGTTTGGGCACACTTCAGGGCTCGGAAGTGAGGGAGCACAATTTGACTTTTTGAATACGAGATTGGCTGGAATCAATGGTGGCGCCATGTTGCGTTTGGAGACCCCTGATGTGCCTAAACAGTGGTAACCCCTCAATTCTACCTCCAACACTAACCCCCCCACACCCCTAACCCTAATCCCAACTGTAGCCATAACCCTAATCACAACCCTAACCACAACCCTAATTCCAACCCTAACCCTAAGGCTATGTGCCCACGTTGCGGATTCGTGTGAGATATTTCCGCACCATTTTTGAAAAATCCGCGGGTAAAAGGCACTGCGTTTTACCTGCGGATTTTCCGCGGATTTCCAGTGTTTTTTGTGCGGATTTCACCTGCGGATTCCTATTGAGGAACAGGTGTAAAAAGCCGCGGAATCCGCACAAAGAATTGACATGCTGTGGAAAATACAACGCAGCGTTTCCGCGCGGTATTTTCTGCACCATGGGCACAGCGGATTTGGTTTTTCATATGTTTACATGGTACTGTAAACCTGATGGAATACTGCTGCGAATCCGCAGCGGCCAATCCGCAGCCAAATCCGCACCTTGTGAACATAGCCTAATTCTAAAGGTATGTGCACACGCTGCGGAAAACGCTGCAGATCCGCAGCAGTTTCCCATGAGTTTACAGTTCAATGTAAACCTATGGGAAACAAAAATCGCTGTACACATGCTGCGGAAAAACTGCACGGAAACGCAGCGGTTTACATTCCGCAGCATGTCACTTCTTTGTGCGGATTCCGCAGCGGTTTTACAACTGCTCAAATAGAAAATCGCAATTGTAAAACCGCAGTGAAATGCGCAGAAAAAAACGCGGTAAATCCGCCATAAATCCGCAGCGGTTTAGCACTGCGGATTTATCAAATCCGCAGCGGAAAAATCCGCAGAGGACCAGAATATGTGTGCACATACCGAAACCCTAACCCTAGCCCTAACCCTAGCCCTAACCCTACCCCTAACCCTAGCCCTAACCCTAGCCCTAACCCTAACCCTAGCCCTAACCCTACCCCTAGCCCTAACCCTACCCCTAACCCTACCCCTATTCTAACATTAGTGGAAAACAAAAAATTTCTTTATTTTTTTATTGTCCCTACCTATGGGGGTGACAAAGGGGGGGGGGTCATGTATTATTTTTTTTATTTTGATCACTGAGATATAATCTATCTCAGTGAACAAAATGCACTTTGGAACGAATCTGCCGGCCGGCAGATTCGGCGGGCGCACTGCGCATGCGCCCGCCATTTTGGAAGATGGCGGCGCCCAGGGAGAAGACGGACGGGACCCCGGCTGGATCGGTAAGTATGATGGGGTGGGGGGGGACCATGGGAGGGGGGATCGGAGCACAGGGGGGGGATCGGAGCACGGGGGGGGAATCGGAGCGCGGCAGGCGTGGAACGGAACACGGGGGGCGTGGAACAGAGCACGGGGGGGCTGGAACGGAGCATGGGGGGGTGGAACGGAGCACGGGGGGGTGGATCTGAATGCAGGGGGGGTGATTGGAGCACGGGGGGGTGATTGGAGCACGGGGGGAGCGGACAAGAGCACGGGGGGGAGCGGAGCACTGGATGGAGGGGAGCCGGAGCAGTGTACCGGCCAGATCGGGAGGCTGGGGGGGCGATCGGTGGGGTGGGGGCACACTAGTATTTCCAGCCATGGCCGATGATATTGCAGCATCGGCCATGGCTGGATTGTAATATTTCACCCGTTATAATGGGTGAAATATTACAAATCGCTCTGATTGGCAGTTTCACTTTCAACAGCCAATCAGAGCGATCGTAGCCACGAGGGGGTGAAGCCACCCCCCCTGGGCTAAACTACCACTCCCCCTGTCCCTGCAGATCGGGTGAAATGGGAGTTAACCCTTTCACCCGATCTGCAGGGACGCGATCTTTCTGTGACACAGCATATGCGTCACAGGTCGGATTGGCACCGACTTTCATGACGCATACGCTGGGTCACAGGTCGGGAAGGGGTTAAACAACCGCCAGAAAACTTGAGGGCCCAGGATCCGGGGAGGTTGGCAACTAGGCTGTACTCATAGCCTCGGTGGGAAAGACTTGTTTTTTCCTTCCAGCTAGTTTATACAGTGCCTTGCGAAAGTTTTCGGCCCCCTTGAACTTTTCAACCTTCTCCCACATATCGTGCTTCAAACATAAAGATACTAAATGTAAATTTTTGGTGCAGAATCAACAACAAGTGGAACACAATTGTGAAGTTGAACAAAATTTATTGGGTATTTAAAATTTTTGTTGAAATTCAAAAACTGAAAAGTGGCGCGTGCAATATTATTCAGCCCCTTTAACTTAATACTTTGTTGCGCCACCTTTAGCGGCGATTGCAGCTGCAAGTCACTTGGGGTATGTCTCTATCAGTTTTGTACATCAAGAGACTGAAATTCTTGCCCATTCTTCCTTGGCAAACAGCTTGAGCTCAGTGAGGTTTGATGGGGATCGTTTGTGAACAGCAGTTTTCAGCTCTTTCCACAGATTCTCGATTGAATTGAGGTCTGGACTTTGACTTGGCCATTCTAACACCTGGATACGTTTATTTGTGAACCATTCCATTGTAGATTTTGCTATATGTTTGGGATCATTGTCTTGTTGGAAAACACATCTCAGTCTCAGGTCTTTTGCAGACTCCAACAGGTTTTCTTCAAGAATGGTCATGTATTTGGCTCCATCCATTACCCCATCAATTTGAACAATCTTCCCTTTCCCTGCTGAAGAAAAGCAGGCCCAAACCATGATGCTGCCACCACCATGTTTGACAGTGGGGATGGTGTGTTCAGGGTGATGAGCTGCGTTGCCTTTACGCCAAACATATCCTTTGGCATTGTTGCCAAAAATTTTGATTTTGGATTCATCTGACCAGCGCACCTTCTTCCACATGTTTTGTATGTCTACCAGGGGGCTTTTTGCAAACTTTAAACTACACTTTTTATGGATATCTTTAAGAAATGGCTTTCTTCTTGCCACTCTTCCATAAAGGCTAGATTTGTGCAGTGTACGACTCATTGTTATTCTATGGACAGACTGTCCCACCTCAGCAGTAGATCTCTGCAGTTCATCCAGAGTGATCATGGGCCTCTTGGCTGCATCTCTGATCAGTCTTCTCCTTGTTTGAAATGGAAGTTTAGAGGGACCGCCTGGTCTTGGTAGATTTGCAGTGGTATGATACTCATTCCATTTCAATATGATCGCTTGCACAGTGCTCTTTGGGATGTTTAAAGTTTTTAAATAATTTTGTGTCCAAATCTGGCTTTAAACTTCTCCACAACAGTATCACGGACCTGCCTGTTGTGTTCCTTGGTCTTCATGAAGCTCTCTGTGCTTCAAACAGAATCCTGAGACGATCACAAAGCAGGTGCATTTATACGGAGACTTGATTACACACAGGTGGATTATACTTATCATTATTAAGCATTTAGGACAACATTGGATCATTTAGAGATCCACAATGAACTTCTGGTGTGAATTTGCTACACTGAAAGTAAAGCACTGAAATAATGAGTTTTAAATATTTCCCGCCATACCTTTATTGAGTCAGGAAGGTATATTTTCTCCCCCTGACTCAACTGCCTCACAGTCTTCCGTCATCCCCCTCTGGCCTCCTGGCGCTGCCTCCTCTTTCTCGTGACGTCACCGGTGCCTGCATTCTGCAATCAGTTTTCGGGCATGTGCCATGCGTGCTGCTCGGGAACTTGCATCAGGTGATGTAAGGATATTGCGCCTGCGTGTAGTGGAGGCCCCTGATCCCACCCTACAGTGTTGATGTATTCACACTGTGGGGCTTGGAATCTGGGGCCTCCGCTACACGCAGGCAAGATATCCTTACATCAACTGATGAAAGTTCCCAGGCAGCGCGCACAGTGCATGCCCAAGAACTGATTGCACAGCACAGGCACCGGTGACATCACAAGAAAGAGAGGAGGTGGTGCCAGAAGGGGGATGATGGACTGCTGAAAGGCAGTTGAGTCAGGGGGTGAAAACATATCTCCCTGACTCAATAGAGGTATGGCGGGAAATTTATAAAACTCATTATTTCAGCGTTCCTAGGGATAATAAACATAAGAGCCACCTTCACAGAATGCAACCTTAGTGCTGCTGAAGGTGGCTCTTTTACTTTCATAGGCCCCGGAGGAGTGAGAGGTTCCATTTAAGCTAAAGGTTCCATCTTGAAAATTGGGTCCCAGGTTTATTGGTCCTTATAAAATCTTAGCTGTCATCAATCCAGTAGTATTCCAACTTGCACTGCCAACTTCTTTTAAAATCCGTAATGTTTTTCACTGTTCACTTCTCAAGAAGTACGTGACATCTGCAGGACCTTCACCTCTGCCACCTTCTCCTGTCATGATCGATGGTAATCTGGAGTTCCAGATAACAAAGGTCTTAGACTCCCATCTTGTTCGTTGGTCAATTCAATACATGGTACATTGGAAGGGGTACGGTCCTGAGGAGAGGATGTGGGTTCCAGCTTTTGACGTCCATGCGGCCAGACTTGTTCGGGCCTTTCATGTGGCACACACACAAACTTCTTTCAGCAGGACAGGGGTTAATCGGCCATGTGGAAATCCCTGTATTCAGCTGTGCTCGGTTAGCCACTCCTCTCTCCTATAACAGCTAGGCCTTCTAGCCAGGTCCTTGTCTGAGTTAGCACTTGCTACATAGGCCTGGAGTGAGAGGAACTGGTGTGGATAAGGAGAGCTGGAGGAGTTTATTGTGCAACTGTTGCTTGGTTTGTATGCTTGGAAATTCCTCATCCTTATCTGCCTTATTTTCTTCCCCCATCCTTCCCACCCTGGTTAATACCTCTGTTATTTGTGAGAGTATATTTTGTGTGAGTGGAATTTTCTTTTACCCTTGTCTTTGCTCTCCTGTCTGTCGGGTTGGTGTACTAAGGTACACAGTAGCGCCTCTCTTCCATGGGTGGGGTAGGTGGACAGATGCAGGCTGCAGCTAGGAGACAGGGCAAAGGCCCCGGCGTCCTCACCATCTGAGGTATCCCGGGGAACAGGACGAGCTAGGGCGCCCCCTAGTGCTAAGGCCAGGAAAGGTGCCCCTGGTCCCAGTTTACTCTCCAGTCCTATCATGACCGTTAATTAGTCAAAAACGCAGGGCCACAGCAGTGACTTTATGCCACACTCCCCTAGACTGACAGAACTCCTCCCATAAATTTGTATTTAGTTAGAGAGGGACTTGTCAGTCAAGGGGAGAAGGGTGAAGAGAAGCCACTTGGACCTACCTCTTTGACCAGTCACTTTGGGTTCCTCGTAATTGATATAGCATAAAAGATACAAGGCTGCAAAAAAAATAAAGAACTCATATGAAAATATACAGTGGGGCAAAAAAGTATTTAGTCAGTCAGCAATAGTGCAAGTTCCACCACTTAAAAAGATGAGAGGCGTCTGTAATTTACATCATAGGTAGACCTCAACTATGGGAGACAAACTGAGAAAAAAAAATCCAGAAAATCACATTGTCTGTTATTTTTATCATTTTATTTGCATATTATGGTGGAAAATAAGTATTTGGTCAGAAACAAACAATCAAGATTTCTGGCTCTCACAGACCTGTAACTTCTTCTTTAAGAGTCTCCTCTTTCCTCCACTCATTACCTGTAGTAATGGCACCTGTTTAAACTTGTTATCAGTATAAAAAGACACCTGTGCACACCCTCAAACAGTCTGACTCCAAACTCCACTATGGTGAAGACCAAAGAGCTGTCAAAGGACACCAGAAACAAAATTGTAGCCCTGCACCAGGCTGGGAAGACTGAATCTGCAATAGCCAACCAGCTTGGAGTGAAGAAATCAACAGTGGGAGCAATAATTAGAAAATGGAAGACATACAAGGCCACTGATA